>NC_079506.1:26456489-26756489 GCF_030052815.1 Hevea brasiliensis
TCAGCAAAATGTTGACTTTTGCATTGGCAATAGGTAAATTAGTTTAAATATCATCAACATACCACATTTTGCATTTAAAACTTGTTGGTATTGGTTGCCAATACCATCTCTAAGTTTAATGTGAATTGGACAAAATTTTCAGTTTTCAAGCTTTGGGTTTACTATTCCATTAGTCACTTTTGCAGCGGGAATTTGGAAAAATTCTCAACATGAAAGTTGTTCCTCATTTTGTCTAGTTGAATTTCTTTTTTGAATCACTCCATTTGGAGTTTTATAGCTCAAGTTATAGCCCAAAAACCATAACTGGCCGGACTGGGCAGAACCCAAAATTCTGGGTAAAATTGTTTCTGCCAGATTTGGTAACTCAAGTTTGGTTGGCAATTTGACTAGGTTATGGTCATAATTTGGGTCAGGTTTCTTCATGAAAGTTGTTGGTATATATCTCAACTTACTGCTGGTAAAATTTCAGGTCAATTGGACCTTGCAACATTGAGTTATGGCCAAATGACCAAATACTGTTCATTTAGTCATTTTGCCCAGGCAGATTGCAGGTCACCCGGATTAGGGCAAACTTTTGGTCAAGTTGGTTTGGTTTTCTGGGAATGGTTTCTTCATCAAAGTTGTGACATTATGTGTCTAGTTTCATGTCCAATTGGCCAATACAAATTGAACCTCTACAATTCAAGTTATGGCTGTCCAAACAGTGGACTCACACCCACACTGCAGTCACACAAGGCAGCCACACCAACCTCAAATCCCACAACCCAATTCACTTCATTTTTGATTCAAACCAAACCAAATGGTCACTAATTGACCATTAAAACCTACTTCCATCATCACAAGATCAAAGTCTCATTCTTCAACCCAAACCCTAACTCAACAATTCAAAACCATGCATTATCATTGCATTTATCAATTCACTTATAAGTTACACTTTAAGGGCAGCCATACTTGCATGTTAGCTCCCTAAAAATTATCACCATATTACCCTCACCATGGCTGCCAAAATTTAGGGTTAGCATACCAATGGTCTTTGTCGCAAAGTATTTTGCGGTCGCCTGGACGATCACTCACCGAAGTGGGAAAGAGTGAGGGCTTATAAATTAGAATTGGTAATTAGGAGGGCTTGAATGGAAATGTTAATCCTTTTGACAAAAGGAATATTTGATTTTTCACTAATTTGGATTACCCAGATACATAAGTAAATGAGACAGCCTTAGTGAGTTACTGTTGTATATTAGTTTTGTTTGAAGGGCTATTTTATGAGAATCGGATAAGAACTCTTCTCCGATCACTTCTTAAATATTTGTTATAATTTTTAGCTTGAGGATCGGATAAGAACTCTCCTCCGACCTCTTCTAAATTATTTGTTAAAATTTTAGGTGAGAATCAGATAAGAACTCTCCTCCGATCTCTTTAATATTTATTAAATTTTTTAGCTTGAGGATCAGATAAGAACTCTCCTCCGACCTCTTTTAAATTATTTGTTAAAATTTTAGGTGAGAATCGGATAAGAACTCTCCTCCGATCTCTTTAATATTTATTAAAATTTTTTAGCTTGAGGATCGGATAAGAACTCTCCTCCGACCTCTTTTAAATTATTTGTTAAAATTTTAGGTGAGAATCGGAAAAGAACTCTCCTCCGATCTCTCATATTTTGATGGGGGTCGGATAAGGACTTTTCCCCACCGATTGAAGTTTGATTGCAGCTACACATTATGAGAGCTTAAGACCAAGGGTTCTAATATTCACGAGTGCCAGGGATCGGAATAAGACTTCTTTTAACTCCTTGATACCTCGTGACTAGACAGAGGATACTGAACCGAATTTTACTGACCTCCTGAGTGATCGCCAAGCCAATACCTTTTGATATCCGATCTGTTCTATTCATTTAGCTAATATTTAGTTTTATTTCGCTTTGTGACGTTTTCCCCAATCATTTTCTATGTTGACCTAATACTTTACTATTTTCCTGACTTGTTATCCAGACCTTCTATTATTTCAAAGAAACACTTAAAACACAGTTACCTACATTTTGTCTAGTTACTTCTACGCTATTCGGGACCAGAACTCCTGTATTAAGAAGTAATAAAGATTAACCAAAGAATGGACTGATTAACAAAGAAGTAAACTCGAGAATGACCGTCTTCGTGCTTAAAATACAGTATAAACTTGGTGAAAATTTCAAATATAAAAAAAATGAATGAAATACGTAAATAAGGAAGAGCATTTGATAAAGCAGCAATATAAGCACTCACCTGTAGGGAGCCGAATCTACTAAACTAACTACGGAATCAAAGAATGTAATAGGACTGCAGGTTGATAGCTGGAGGACTAAGGTTTGCCTTGAAATGAAGGATTCTTTGCTAAAATGCAGTCGGGTCGAAATAACCGAGTTTGAATGGAGTTGAGCTTGGACAACAAGAGTGGAAATAAAAGATAACAAAGACAGAAAGTGAGAGTGCCACAGGATAATGAACGAACTGAAAATGAAGAGTTTCAGTATTCAAAAATCCCTTTTTAAGAAAACACTTCAGAAAACTGGTTTCAAAAGTTTTTCTTATGAAAGCTAAAAAAATAGCGGAGTAACGAACTGAATTAAGTTTCAGAGTTCTTCCACTATAGTTACCACCTTTTTTTTTTCTTTTTTTTTCGTCCCCTCAATAGTTTTTCATGCAGGTATTTATAGGAACCAGGGGCTTCCCATGAAGGGTCAGGATTTTCCTTGAGGGAGATGGAGGGTCTGGATTTTGAAGGACATGATCGGATGCTTGAGAATTAAAGAGAATTAAAATGAACGGTTGAGATCATTCTCAGAATACTTGTCCTTTTCTCCTTCTAATCTGACGGTCCCAAACTTTGCTGACCTGGGCGATCCAAGGACTGGGAATGAAAGGCGCCGGCCTTGTCGTCTTCCTCTTTGATCCAAAGGCTCTGGGCTCGTCCTTGCAAGTGAGATCAACGGTGGAGATTGGGATGTACAGGACTGTCATGACATACTCTGGCACCTGTCAGCATTTGTGGGCGATTCTTAGGCGTGCAGTGGAGATTTCGTCTGCAACGCTTTAACTACCTCGGCTCTGATTCTGACGACGGTTATTGGGATTTGTCTTATTCTCTTTGCCTTCTGATCTCTCCTCTTTTCTGATCTTCTTAACACGCTCCTTTTCCGATCTTTCATACCGGTCTCCCCTCTTCCGATCTCTATCATTCCGATCCTTCCCTTAATCAAGCCGGGTCCGGTCAAAGCATTAATTTCCCTCGATTCCCGAAGCGTCCGCTTTGTTTTCTGCTTAGCAATAAATGCCCGATTTTCCCCTATATATACCCATAACAGAAGAGACTTTCCTCATTCGATTTTCCTCTCTTCCTTCTTACTTTCCTGTTCTAGCTGCTCCGGCAGTAGTTTCGGCCATGATTGTGGCTTTTGATTCCTTTCCGATGGACCTCTTTATTCCCCGATTGAAAATTTACGACCCCAGTAAACGAGAAATTATGATGACTGCACTTAATGACCGTGAGAGAACCGGACTAATTTACCGATCTGGATCAAGGACCTCGATCTTATTGACCTCGAATCGTTCGACCGATACAAACGGCGAACTGATTTCGGGCGAGAAGACTGCTAATATTCCCTTTAACACCGGGACGCCTTGGCGTTCATCCGCTCCTCCCACACCGGGTGTTTCCAAATGCTCGGTTTGAAGGTAACATCGATGACGACGTCTCCCATCTTCATGGGAGTCATAGTCACCCCATCTGAGCTGTACATCTATCCGATGTCAACAGCCGGTCTCCTGGTCAAACACATCTTTTGACTCAGCCATGAGACTAGGCTTTGACATAGGCCTTTAGATGGGATGTTCCACCGGTCTCTAGAGATCGCCCAAATGATGTATTTTATTTTCAATGTAATCCGATCTCTAGAGATCACCGAAATGATGTGGTCCAATTTTAATGTAATCCGATCCCTAGAGATCGCCCAAATGATGTAATCTGATCTTTTGGAAATAAAGATTTTATTTTGTCAATTATCATCTTATTATTATTGCATTAATTATTTTTTGATCTCTGAAGTATTTACCCGATCCGACCTTTAAGTTCAATGACCCTAAACCGATCCGCAATTCAAAATATTTATCTTAATCTGCCAATCTCTAGTTAGCCGATCTCTTTATGGAACTTCCGGAAAATTCATGAGACGTATCAGAAACAGCTGGCAGATCTCGCTAACCAATGCACCGCCTGGGATGCCATGAGCATTTAATGCTCGGACGAGTATAAATAGGGGTGGGGTTAGCCAGTTACTCCCTTGTGTCATTTTCAGTCTCTTGCGAACAACTTCAAAATTCTCTCGTTTTCTCAAGTTCTTCCGACTCCAATCAAGCTCCGGTAAGGGTTGTGATCCTTCTTTTAGTTTAAATTCTTTATTTCCTTTGAAAATGAGCGGCGCCGAAGGTCAGAGAGCGGCGAGCCCTCCTTCCATCCAGTTCTCGTGGTCATCTGATGAAGTAGAGGTGGTTGGGCCAAGCGCGCGACCTGAACCTCCTAGGGTCTCCGTTCAAGCTCGGGAAAAGCGACATCATCAAGGCATGCGCCTTCTTCAGGGAGAGAGAATCTTCCCATGGACGAGCTGCCATCGGTCCTTCAAGAAACCGATCTGCAGTCGTTCAGCCAGGAGTACAACATTGAGCCTGATTCATATGAACTTATCCGGTGTCACGGCGATCACCGGGCCGATCATTTCTTCGAAGAGAACGATATGATTATACTATACGAAGAACAGTTGAAAGCCGGGCTGCGGTTCCCTCTTGACGACTTCTTTAAGGAAGTCTTAAAATTTTACCAAGTGTGCATAGCCCAAGTTCACCCGAACTCGTGGCGGATCTTAGTAGCCTTCCGAGGCCTCTGCCGAGCTAAGGGATTCCGTCCTACGCCTAAGGTATTCGCCGAACTGCATAGGTTAACTCGTCGAAAGGACGACGAGTACTGGTTTTTCCAGGCGAAGCCACATTGCGGGCTCTTCACCGATCTGCCCTCCTCCTTGAAAAATTGGAAGAACCGCTTCTTCATTCTAAGGAGCAAAATTCCGAACGGCTTTGAGGGTTTCCCTCGTAGCTGGCTACACCAAGGCCCCTTAATTCTGAAGCGTCTCGTGTTGAATAGGGAAGAGGGCGCAATGGTGATGGAGTTGAAGGAGCAGGCGTCCAGAGAGAAGTTCTCTTGTTTGGATGCTGTGACTGCCGAACTTCATCACTGGACAATGGAGTTGATCACCGGCAAAGATCGCGGGCTTCAGCTCTCTGACCTCGGCATCGGTATTTTCTACATCTCAGATCTCAGGACCTTAGCGATCTCACTGACCTCTTCTTTGTGCAGGTATGGCAAGCGGCGAGGCTTCCAAGGAGAGCCGGAAGCGAAAGAGGGAGATCTCCCGGAAGGTACGGGAGATGAAGCGAGCTGAGGAAATGCAGACACCCAGGCGTGAGCCCGGGGAAATTCAAGGAGGCTCGTCTTAACCTTCTGGACCTCCGGTCATAGAAGTGGTCCGATCTCCTCCTCGCCGGGAAGAGCCGCCTCCACCTCCTCCAGTTGCTTCAGGCGCGGAAGGGGGTCCTTCCCAACAACAGGTGGGGCCCCTTTCCCACGGCGCTCAAATTCTGATCCACTTGCTATAGAAGAACCGAACTGTTCGGGAAAATCCAGGTTTTGCTAAGGTATTGGGATCCACCATCTGCCTCCGGGAGGACTGGGATAGGCTGTCCCCGGACAACCTTGATGACATCCTGACCCGATCCATGAGCCTGAACGTGGAGTGCCTGGTGAACCAGCACATTGTTCGGGAGAAAGCTCATCTTCTGGGTAAGGAAGTCGAGAAGATGGGTCACGAGGTGTCTTCTCTCCGATCCCAACTCTCATCCGCTCAGGATTACATATCTCAAATTGAGGGGCGGATGAAGTTCTATGAGGATAAGCTGGCCGAGCAAGCTCATGTTCTGGCTGAGCGAGATCATGCTCTTGGAGAAGTTCAGGCGCTCCGGGCCAATGAAGCTGCTCAACTCGCTCACCTTGCTGAGGATCTCAAGGCGAAAGAAGAAGAGATGGTGACCGGAGTGGCCGGCGCTTATGTGAATGCTCACAGAGATCTCCTGGCCGAGCTCAAGAAGCGTTATCCTGAGGAGGACTTCTCCTGGATGGCCAACCTGGCTCCCGAGGATGAAGGTGAGGATAGCGAGGAGGAGGCTGAGGGTGAGAGAGGAGATGGACAAAATGTAGATCAGGCTGGGGGTGATCCTCCAGCTGAATGACTTGTACAAATTCTGAAATGAAATGAAATGAAATGCCTCTTTTGTTCGGTGAATGGTTGTGATCGGAAAATTTCTAAATTATTTAAACACTTGATTGTCTGAGTATATTGAAATAACTAAAAGTGATTATTAATCTAAGTGTAAGAGGTCGAAAAACACAATAAGCATGAGATCGACAGGGAACCAACGCTAAACGGGACTTGATTAAAATTGGAAATTTGGCTTGAACATTTAAGATCAGGATCATCATTAAACCGGATTGGAACCTTAACTTGATTATTCCTAAACTTTTAAAAGGGAGGTCGGCCATGAAACTGGTGACATAAAGATCTAGTGTTGGTTCAATTTTGTTTGACAAGAGAGATCAGGAATGTAGTTGACTGGTCAGGAAATTTGATAATTGGCTTGAGAGATCGGTGAGTGACTTGAGAGACCGGTAAGGCTTTAACTGATATGAGGACTTAGCATTGATTCGATTCTTTGTGAAGAGAGATCGGAAATGTGGTTAACTGGCAAGGAGAGATCGGAAATGTAATTGGCTGGCAAAGGGAGACTTAGTGTTGGGGATCGGTTTCGAAGTTTATTGATTCTGGGGGTCGGCCAAAATATGGTGTGGACAGCTGCCCCTCTTTACATAATTTGTATTAAAGGGAAAAATTTTCCCGTGTAGGAATTATGTAAAGATTCAGACCCATATTTTGGACAATTAGGTATTCGAAGTTAGGGAACTAAAGCATATCTAAGTTAGTGACCTAGAGATTGGTAACAGGAGTTAAAATACTAGAAAATTAAAATCAACTTGGATCAAGGAACCAGAGGTTGATAACAGGAAATTTAAATTGCGGGAAATTAAAATCAACTTAGATCAAGAAACCAGAGGTTGATAACAGGAAATTTAAATTGCAGGAAATTAAAATCAACTTAGATCAAGGAACCAGAGGTTGATAACAGGAAATTTAAATTGTGGGAAATCAACTTAGATCAAGGAACCAGAGGTTGATAACAGGAAGTTTAAATAGCGGGAAATTAAAATCAACTTAGATCAAGGAACCAGAGGTTGATAACAGGAAATTTAAATCGCGGGAAATTAAAATCAACTTAGATCAAGGAACCAGAGGTTGATAACAGGAAATTTAAATTGCCGGAAATTAAAATCAACTTAGATCAAGGAACCAGAGGTTGATAACAGGAAATTTAAATCGCGGGAAATTAAAATCAACTTAGATCAAGGAACCAGAGGTTGATAACAGGAAATTTAAATTGCAGGAAATTAAAATCAACTTAGATCAAGGAACCAAAGGTTGATAACAGGAAATTTAAATCGTGGGAAATTAAAATCAACTTAGATCAAGGAACCAGAGGTTGATAACAGGAAATTTAAATTGCGGGAAATTAAAATCAACTTAGATCAAGGAACCAGAGGTTGATAATAGGAAATTTAAATTGCAGGAAATTAAAACCAACTTAGATCAAGGAACCAGAGGTTCAACTTAGATCAAGGAACCAGAGGTTGATAACAGGAAATTTAAATCGCGGGAAATTAAAATCAACTTAGATCAAGGAACCAGAGGTTAATAACAGGAAATTTAAATCGCGGGAAATTAAAATCAACTTAGATCAAGGAACCAGAGGTTGATAACAGGAAATTTAAATCGCGGGAAATTAAAATCAACTTAGATCAAGGAACCAGAGGTTGATAACAGGAAATTTAAATTGCAGGAAATTAAAATCAACTTAGATCAAGGAACCAGAGGTTGATAACAGGAAATTTAAATCGCGGGAAATTAAAATCAACTTAGATCAAGGAACCAGAGGTTGAAAACAGGAAATTTAAATCGCGGGAAATTAAAATCAACTTAGATCAAGGAATCAGAGGTTGATAACAGGAAATTTAAATCGCGGGAAATTAAAATCAACTTACAAAGCAAGTCTAATCTTGGCACAAGAAGTTTTTCCCGACGAAGTGTACTTAACAGGATCCCGAAAGCCGAGGATTGATGGAGGACGAGTTGCAAGACTTGACCTATGACCCCATTGCCCCATTTCTGTTCCCGACTTTCTTCTTATTTTACGAAAAGCGCCCTTGCGGGTTTTCACTTTCCTTTCGTCCATTTGACTAGAAGCGCCCTTTCAGGTTTTCACCTCTAGTTTTTTTTTTTTTTCCTTTTTTTTCACTCGCTCTTTCAGGACGCCTTTTCGGGTTTTCGTCCTTCACTCATTTTTCAGAGAGCGCCCCTTCGGGGTTTTCGCCTTCTTTCACACATCTTGCTAGGAGCGCCCTTTCGGGTTTTCACTCCTACCCTACTTTTTCTCTTTTTTTTTCTTTTTTTTTTCTTCAAGTCATTCCCTGCAAATCTCATAGTAAAGTACGTGAGGTTATCAATTGTTAAATCCTAATCTTATGACAAAAATTTTAACTGATTAATAGCGCATTAAATAACGAGATTGCAGAAAGATAATGTTAAAGAGTGAGTATAAGGGAAAAATAAAAGCAGAGGGAATAAAGTATAATTTTTATTACGGTTTTAAGAAAAACAAAGATAGAGTTTCAAAGAAAAAGAGTACAAGGGTAGATCTCACATATTCCTTATGGTTGGCTTTGAAGTCTCTTAACTGCCATTATTTCAAGTTCTCTGAAGCCTCATGCTGTAACGGTTTCTCTCCATCCTCGGTTTCATGCCCCATTCCTTATTTCTCCCTTTTGGTTCTTGGGATGCCCTTTCGGGTTTTCATCCCTAGCCCTCTCTTTTTTTTTTTTTTTTTACTCACTCTTTCAGGACGCCCTTTCGGGTTTTCGTCCTTCACTCATTTTTCAGAAAGCGCCCCTTCGGGGTTTTCGCCTTCTTTCACACATTTTGCTAGGAGCGCCTTTTCGGGTTTTCACTCCTACCCTACTTTTTTTTTTTTTAGGCATAATATCTCTTGACGGTGTCAGCATTCACAGGTCTTGGGAATTCCTCACCGTCCATGTGGGTCAAGACCAAGGCTCCTCCAGAAAATGCCTTTTTAACCACATAGGGTCCCTCGTAGGTTGGTGACCATTTGCCCCGGGGATCGTTTTGATTTGGCAGCACTTTCTTCAGAACTAGGTCCCCGGGTTGGAATTCGCGTGGGCGAACGCTTTTGTCAAATGCCCTAGCCATTCTCCTCTGGTATAACTGCCCATGACATGCTGCTGCTAACCTTTTCTCGTCCAGCAAGTTTAACTGATCCAACCTCGACTGGATCCATTCTGACTCATCAATCCCCGATTCCTTCAGAATCCTTAGGGAAGGAATTTCAACTTCAATAGGTAATACTGCTTCCATCCCGTAAACCAGTGAGTATGGAGTTGCCCCGGTTGAGGTTCTTACAGAAGTCCGGTATGCGTGAAGAGCGTAGGGAAGCATATCATGCCAATCCCTATATGTGACCGTCATTTTTCGGATTATCCTCTTGAGATTTTTATTTGCGGCTTCCACCGCTCTATTCATCTGGGGACGGTATGGGCAGGAATTGAGATGTCGGATTTTGTATTGATCACACAATTTTTGAATCTTTGGACCATTCAGATTCTTGGCGTTGTCAGTGACGATTTCATTGGGGAGACCATGCCGGCAGATGATATTGTTTCTGAGGAATTTGAGAAATGTGTTCTGTGTAATATGGGCGTATGACGTGGCTTCAACCCATTTGGAGAAATAGTCGATGGCTACTAGGATAAATCTGTGCCCATTGGATGTCTTAGGGTTGATGGGACCAATCACATCGATGCCCCACATTGCGAAAGGCCATGGTGAGACGAGGTTGAACAACTTGTGAGGTGGCACATTTATCGGGTCCGCATAAATCTGACACTTATGGCACTTTCGGAAATACTCGATGCAATCCTTTTCCATTGTAGTCCAAAAATACCCACGTCGCATGATTTGCTTAGCCATCATATGCCCGTTGGCATGGGTTGCACAATTTCCTTCATGAGTCTCGAAAAGGATTCTCTTCGCCTCTTTTGCACCCACACATCTCAACAATTCACCGTTGGAGCTCCTCTTGTATAGGACTTCTCCACTGGGGAAGTATCCCAATGCTAACCTCCGAATCATCCTTCTTTCGTTTCTGCTTGCCCCTGAAGGGAATTCTCCGGTTCTGATGTAGACTAGGATGTCATGGTACCAAGGTTTACCGTCGGGTTCTTCCTCAATCATGAAGCAGTATGCTGGCTCACTTCTTGCTTTAATCCTTAATAACTGAGTTGTCTGTCCTTCTTCTATTTGAGCCATAACAGCTAGAGTAGCTAAGGCATCAGCAAATTGATTCTTGTCTCTACTAAGATGAGTGAAAGAGATTTCTTTGAATTTCTTAATCAGCTCCAGTAAGTACTTCTGATATGGGATCAGCTTCGGATCCTTAGTTTGCCATTCCCCTTTGACTTGATAAATGATCAGAGCTGAGTCTCCGTATACCTCCAACTTTCTGATTTTCATTTCGATAGCAGCTTGTAAACCCATTACACAAGCCGTATTCGCGACGGTGTTGGTGCAGTCAAATCACAACTTAATACCAATCGGAAAGAGTTTTCCATCCGGATATCAATACGACTCAATTCCATTACGGACAAATTGACAACTCGTCGAAATACATTTCCCATACATCGGTGGCCTCTTCTTATGATCTACTTCATTAATATGCTCATCGGGGAACTCAAAATCCAGAGCTTCATAATCTTGGATAGGGTTTTCTGCTAGGAGATCGGCGATTATGCTACCCTTCACCGCTTTCCGGGTCATATAGACTATGTCATATTGGGAGAGTATGACCTGTCACTTGGCTATCCTACCTGGCACGAATGGGGTTTCGAATACATATTTGATAGGATCCATTCTGGAGATGAGCCATGTCTTGTGATTCAGCATGTAGTGTTTGAGGCGATTATTTGTCGGCTAGTCTGTGACAAGTTTTCTCTAGGAAAGAGTACCTTGACTCACAATCGTTGAACTTCTTGCTCAGGTAATAAATGGCTCTTTCCTTTCGGCCAGTATCATCATGTTGCCCCAAAACACATCCCATTGAGCTTTGTTAGACTGCCATATATAGAATCAAAGGCCTTCCCACGACTGGAGGAACCAATACTGGTGGGTTTGATAAGTACAGCTTAATCTTATCAAAGGCCTCTTGGCAAACTGAATCCCATTGGGTGGAGTTGTTCTTCCGGAGTAGTCTAAAAATAGGCTCAGCTTTGGCAGTGAGGTTAGAAATAAATCTTGATATGTAGTTCAACTTACCCAAAAAATTGCGCACCTCCCTTTCTGTTTTTGGGGAGAGCATTTCTTGAATAGCTCGAACTTTGTCTGAATTACCTCTATTCCCTTCTCGCTCACTATGAATCCCAACAACTTTCCAGATATAGCTTCGAATATGCATTTGGCAGGGTTCAGTTTCAGATGATATTTCCTGAGTCTCTCAAATACTTTCCTCAGCACCCGCACATGGCTTTCTTCTCCCCGGGATTTGATGATCATATCATCTACATACACCTCCACTTCTTTATGCATCATATCATGGAATAATGTGACCATTGCGCGCTGGTAGGTAGCACCAGCATTCTTTAACCCGAAAGGCATGACCCGATAGCAAAATAATCCCCATTGAGTGATGAAAGCAGTTTTATCCTTGTCTTCCTCGTCCATTGGGATCTGATTGTACCCTGATGCCCCAACAATACACGAACATCTACCCAATCCCGCAGCATTGTCAACTAACACATCAATGTGAGGGAGAGGGAAATCATCTTTCAAGCTTGCTTTATTAAGATCCCTGTAGTCAACGCATACCCTGACTCTCCCGTCCTTCTTCATTACCGGGACATCGTTAGCTACCCATTGGGGATATTTGACTACTTCCAGGAACCCAGCGTCATACTGTTTCTTGACCTCATCCCTAACTTTGAGCAGTGTGTCAGGATTCATTCTTCTTAATTTCTGCTTCACCGGGATTGTCCCTAGAATAAGGGGAATTTTGTGCGCCACTATCTGGGGGTCCAAACCAACCATATCATCATAGCTCCAGGAAAATACGTCCAGGAATTCTCTAAGCAAACTGATCATATCTCCCAATTCTTCACTCTCCACTACATTAAGTTCCCTTTTTACTTCTTCAGTGCCTAAGTTTATGGTGCGTGTTTTGTCTCCACGAGGCACGAGGGAAGGTTCATCCCTTTCATTGCTTTCTTCTGTGAGATTTTCCTCAGAATCACTTGAAGTAATGGCAGTTATGGGGATTTCAAAATTAACCGGAGGAATTTCTGAGTCTATTGGATTATTAGGTGTTAATTGATGAATGGTCCTGAATGAATGAAAATAGAACATATTATAAGGATGGAATTCAAAAGGAAAGAAAGAGAGAATTGGATTTAGAATGCGCTATTAATTCATTAATATTTATGCCATAAGAAAAAGGGTCCATTTACAGTATTACACTTGCCACCATGGACAAAATGATCAAGTGTAGATAACCAAAGGTACTTTACTCGAAATTTAGTACAGGGATGTCCTCTGCCGCCCAGTTGTCCAGTTCTTGCCCCTCAGCCATTGGCTAGATCAGAGCCTCATACAAGGAATCCAGGTGGATGACATCGATGGATGGTTCATCGGGTGATTCTTCACCCTCTGCCGGATTTTCAATGACCGGTTTAGTGAAGACTTCCGTGATGCTCGGGACTTCTTTCATTGCCACGGCAAAAATTTCCTCAAAGTGAGGAATCAGCTCGTCTACCTCCGGTGTCGACCTCTCTCCATCTGATTCTATCATATTTACTCCATTGCCCGCATTATGATTGGGCAACGGGTTTGAGGTAACATTGGGGAGGGAACCATTTCCCTCAATTTTCAGCCACCCGTTCCGGATTAAAGCGTGCACTCTCCCCCTAAGTGCCCCGCAGTTGTCAGTTGAATGCCCTTGTGCCCCTCCATGATACTCACAACGGGCAGTGGCATCATACCACCTGGGGTATGGTGGCTGGACTGGGTCAAGGGGAACTGGTACTATCTGGTTTATACCGACTAGGTATCGGTATATTTCACTTAGTGGGAGGGGAAGGGGTGGATCAGAATTTCTTGGTGGTCTCGGGTTATTTGGGGGTGGTCTGGGTTGGTTAGGTAGAGGAGGCGGTCTGGGCTGATAATTTGTAGGTGGTGGGTATTGTGGGTGCGGGTGTGGATAATTTGGGAAAGGAGGTGGAATGCTTGCGACTGTTTGGCCCTGAGGGGGAGGATATGGCCGGTAGTTATTTTGAAGTAGTGGGGAGTAGTTATTCTGCCGGGTGATGGAATACACATCACCCTCATTCTTTTTGCCGAAATTGGCAGTTTTCTTCGCAGGATTCTCAGTCAACTCCTGCAGCCGTCCCAACCTTAAGTTAGCCTCTATTCTCTCACCAGCTTGGATGATGTCAGAGAAGCTGTTGGAAGTGTTTCCGATCATCAAATTGAAGTAAGGAGCCTTCAATGTTTCGATGAACAAGTAGCATAGTTCATTGTCTGTTACTGGAGGGTATACTTCTGCAGCCTTTTCTCTCCATCTCTGGGCATATTCCTTCAAACTTTCCCTGTCCCTTTGTACCAGGTTTTGGAGGTCTCTCCTTGTGGGGGCCACATCGCAGTTAAATTTATACTGCTTCAAAAAGGCATCAGCTAAATCCTTCCAGGAGCGCAGTCTGCTCCTGTCTAATTGTATGCACCATCTCAAGGCTGCGCCGGAGAGACTCTCGTAAAAGAAGTGGACGAGAAGTCTGTCATCTTCTGTTAAGGCAAACATTTTGGCAATGTAGGTTGCCAGGTGGATTCGGGGGTCTGAGTTCCCGGTGTACTTGTCGAAATCCAGGACTTTAAACTTAGGCGGCACCACTACATCAGGCACGAGTCTAAGCAATGCTACATCGACTGAACCATACATATTCAGTCCTTCGATCGCTCTCAATCTCTCTTCTAGAGCAGATAGTTTCTCATTTTCCTTGGTTTTATTTTCTCCACCCACTGCATGAAATGCTCCCCCAGTTGGGAGATGAGGGGTGGAGTGAACTGGAGGGATTAGAATTGAAGGGTATGGGTCGGTGTTTGAAACGGCTGGGTAATGAGAGTAAGGTAGGTCATTATTCATGGTAGCCGGATTGACAGTGATTGTCGGGTCCGGAATAGGTGACTGAAAGGTAAAAGAAGTTGAAGCTTGGTGTGGATCATTTGTTGCAGGTGGTGGAGGAGGTAGTGGTAGGCTAGGCTCTGAAGTGGGTTTATTTTGGGACATTTCCCTCATTAATCTCATAAGTTCTGAGACCTGATCCTTCAATTCGGAAACCTGTCCTTGTAGGTTCTGTACTTGTTCCTGATCTTCTATTATTTTCTTTGTTCGAGATCTTGTTAAGTACACTCGCTTGGGTTGAACCGTGTACTTGGTCAGACTTGCCTTGTTTGAAGCAATGTTGATTTTCTGTAGGGAATAAAAAAGAAATTTTTAGCGAATCTTGATCAAAATTAAATAGGGTCCCGATGTGGACAAAGGATACGGTGGCATCTGAGAGCCAGAAATGAAATCTGCAGAAGGATAATTGCATCACTTTTATCATGGCATCATTCGATAGTCTGGCGGTAAATGACTGGACTGAACACGCCTCTATGGTACTTGTCCACACGGCACTTTCAATTTTTCGCATAACTCTAGCGAGGGAGTCCCTACGGGAGTCATACTATTCATTCACAATTTTGCTAAACAGTGGCCCAAAGTCATTCCATTAATTGATTAGTTCATACATGGCATTCTTTACATTGGCCTAGGCTCAGGGAGGTTCTTTATAATGAGATTACACTTTCTGAGATACTCATATAACCTTTCTTCCTGTTTGGCGGGGTCGAACACTTTCAGAGCATATTCGGATTCAGGTAGGAGTTCTTGTTTCCCTTGCGCTATCGTTTTTTCCAGCTGATCAACGTTCTCTTTCAGCTCTCGATAAAGAGCAGCTTGCCTTTCTTTTTTCTTTCTTTCTTTGGCACACTCCTTCAGAATGTCATTGATGAGCTGTGCCTGTTCCTTCAGTTCAAGCCTCTTCTTTTTGTTTTCTTGTTTATGCTCCTCTATGAGTATATCCTGATATTTCATCTTCTCCTGAAGCTCGCTATTCCGTACTTCTACTTCTTTTATGACAGCTTGGAGGGAACTTCTTTCTTTTTCCCACCGTGTCTCTTGTTCTTCAACCTCCATCTTCTTGGTCCTAGCCTCTTCCCTGAGCCTCCTTAATTTTCTCTTAAGGATATGCTGTTGGCCCTCCAACTATTCTATTTGTTTTTGCAGTTGCGAGTTTTTGATGTTTGCCTTTTGTAAGGAATCAGCCAAATGATTGCTAGCTTCCTCTGATAAGACGTCCCAGCGAGAGTTGCTGTCTTTAAATTTTGTTGAATCCGCAGCTAAGTGTTCCTGGTCCCTGTCGGTCCTCCACTTAAGATAATCGCCCGTGGCACTTGGACCTTTAGGCAACCTCTCTGTCAGAGTGATGTTTTCCCAAGATTTGCGAGCCATTTTCAACCCTTCTTCTTCCTTGAGCTCATGGTAGAAATGACTCTGGTGGTATTCTTCAATGTTGATTCTGGACTGTGTTGAGCCAAATTGTCTCATTACCAATGCCGGAGTGTAACTTGTGTATCCAGTCACTCCGATTAGGGATACCGATTGATTACCTCCCGTGCTGATCAAAATGGATTGGCTCGACGTCCACATTTTCTTCCAACAGTAGTCATGGCTATTGAAACTCAAAATCTGTTCTTGCCACTGCGGTTCATTCTTCGGGCTGATTACTAATAGGGTCATTTTCTCGATGAGAGGCTGGTCAAGGTACCAAGTCAATCCCTTTGTCTCCATAGGACACATGTGACTGATAATCCAGAGGTACAACAATTGAGAACAACACTTAATGGACCCTATGCCCTGTTGTCTGCAGTAGGTAAGAGTTAATAAGGTTTCTGCAATAATTGCCGGTATCAGATTGACCTCTTGCTTTTCTACTGCCCAGAATACTTCCACCGTACTGCAGGTTATGATTCCTGATGGTCCCGGGAACAAAATCAGGCCATAGATTCCCAAGGCGAGTGCCACTGAAGCTCGATCCCACTGTTTCTCTTGGACGTATTGATATAACCACTTCTTGAGATGTGTCCAATACCAACCATGCGTGTTTCCTGTGATAGTTTCTTTTGACTTTACTTCTTCTGGGGAAGTACCCAACATATGTGCCAATCGTTTCCAGGTCTGCCTATGCTCGAGGTGTAGGTAGATCCGATTCTGCGTTGAGTAAGGAATCTCTAGTAATGCCTGATATTCTTCCATAGTGGGAACTGTATCAATATCATTGAAAGAGAATACCCCGTACTTAGGACTCCAAACCAACAGCATGGCCTTTAATGCCAGGATTTGGACCTTGACTCGCATTAAGGTTGCAATCCTCCCGTACTTCTCCTCAAATCGTGCCTTGACCTGATCGGGAAGCGACCTCTAACCATTAGATGCACCGAGGTCGTTCATTCTGACCTCAATTTTGTTCAGATCCAATGAAGGCAGTAAGCTAGCATGTGCCTTGGAAACATCGTTTTGCGGGGGTACTGGACTATGAGCTGATTTGGACCACAGTTTAGCATTCTGAACTTCTTCTGCCGACTGACTCGAGGATGCCATGTTAAAAATGATGTTTATCCTTTTACAGACTTTTGGTTTGATGATGCCTGCGGGAAAAACTCGTTAGCAGGATAAATTTGGATAATTTTGAATTATACTGTTGACAGGGTGACACATACACATTTATCAAAGTAGGAAAATGTGTAGGTGTTTCAGTAGAATTCAAGATTACCCTCACAAAAACGAACAAAAGAAAACTGAGGCAGAATAGGGTAAGAGTAAGCGTGCCCCTTTTGTCCTAGAATAGGGAAACTCCTGATACCGGATGAGTGCTACCTAATTGGATAGTTCTATCTTATAAGGTAGCTTACTACGGCTTTCAGCTATCGTAATAGTTTAGCTCAAGGTCTAATTTTCTAAAAGCCACAGGTTCCCAAATTGCCCCTACTGTAACAGTAGAGCCCCATTCTATAACCATGATATTATCGGAAAAATTCCACGGGTATCACAGTGGATAGAACGAGTTTCAATCTGAGCAGAAGCCTTCACGGATACTAACGGGGTAAAACCCACGGGTACAGCTACATGACCCCCTCCTACTTTCCTAAAAGGGTAAGAAAGCCCGGGTATAGGGCTAAAGTGTGTGAGGATATCGTGTGAGTGTTCAGTGTGTGAAGGGACACCTTTACCTCTTCCCAATATAGGGGGATTTTTCTTTCTCTTTTTTTCTTTTTAAACAAAGAGCGCTGCAAGAAATAAAATAAGCAAGACAAACAAAACAATTAGCAGGAATAACAATAATTAACATATAAAATATTGCCGAGTGAGCCCACCTAACTATGATTTGATCGGAAAATTAAATCTACTTTTGGACCTCTGGGGTTAAGTTAAAACAACCGTCCCCAGCGAAGTCGCCAAGCTGTCGCAAGGTGTTTTGCGGTCGCCTGGACGATCACTCACCGAAGTGGGAAAGAGTGAGGAGTCGCCACTTTAATTTTGAGGGAAATTAAAGAAAACCATTTGTGAAAATAAATTAAAATAAAACCACTTCAGAGCAGAGATTCTAGATTCGGGGTCCGTAAATGGGTGGGGAAGGTGTTAGGCACCCCACCTCGTCCCTTAATAGGGGCAAGCAGATTTAACTTCACGTTCTTTATAAATTAGAATTGGTAATTAGGAGGGCTTGAATGGAAATGTTAATCCTTTTGACAAAAGGAATATTTGATTTTTCACTAATTCGGATTACCCAGATACATAAGTAAATGAGACAGCCTTAGTGAGTTACTGTTGTATATTAGTTTTGTTTGAAGGGCTATTTTATGAGAATCGGATAAGAACTCTCCTCCGATCACTTCTTAAATATTTGTTATAATTTTTAGCTTGAGGATCGGATAAGAACTCTCCTCCAACCTCTTTTAAATTATTTGTTAAAATTTTAGGTGAGAATCGGATAAGAACTCTCCTCCGATCTCTTTAATATTTATTAAATTTTTTAGCTTGAGGATCGGATAAGAACTCTCCTCCGACCTCTTTTAAATTATTTGTTAAAATTTTAGGTGAGAATCGGATAAGAACTCTCCTCCGATCTCTTTAATATTTATTAAAATTTTTAGTTTGAAGATCGGATAAGAACTCTCCTCCGACCTCCTTTTAAATTATTTGTTAAAATTTTGATTGAGAACCGGATAAGAACTCTCCTCCGATCTCTCATATTTTGATGGGGGTCGGATAAGGACTTTTCCCCACCGATTGAAGTTTGATTGCAGCTACACATTATGAGAGCTTAAGACCAAGGGTTCTAATATTCACGAGTGCCAGGGATCGGAATAAGACTTCTTTTAACTCCTTGATACCTCGTGACTAGACAGAGGATACTGAACCGAATTTTACTGACCTCCTGAGTGATCGCCTAGCCAATACCTTTTGATATCCGATCTGTTCTATTCATTTAGCTAATATTTAGTTTTATTTCGCTTTGTGACGTTTTCCCCAATCATTTTCTATGTTGACCTAATACTTTACTATTTTCCTGACTTGTTATCCAAACCTTCTATTATTTCAAAGAAACGCTTAAAACACAGTTACCTACATTTTGTCTAGTTACTTCTACGCTATTCGGGACCAGAACTCCTGTATTAAGAAGTAATAAAGATTAACCAAAGAATGGACTGATTAACAAAGAAGTAAACTCGAGAATGACCGTCTTCATGCTTAAAATACAGTGTAAACTTGGTGAAAATTACAAATATAAAAAAAATGAATGAAATACGTAAATAAGGAAGAGCATTTGATAAAGCAGCAATATAAGCACTCACCTGTAGGGAGCCGAATCTACTAAACTAACTACGGAATCAAAGAATGTAATAGGACTACAGGTTGATAGCTGGAGGACTAAGGTTTGCCTTGAAATGAAGGATTCTTTGCTAAAATGCAGTCGGGTCGAAATAACCAAGTTTGAATGGAGTTGAGCTTGGACAACAAGAGTGGAAATAAAAGATAACAAAGACAGAAAGTGAGAGTGCCACAGGATAATGAACGAACTGAAAATGAAGAGTTTCAGTATTCAAAAATCCCTTTTTAAGAAAACACTTCAGAAAACTGGTTTCAAAAGTTTTTCTTATGAAAGCTAAAAAAATAGCAGAGTAACGAACTGAATTAAGTTTCAGAGTTCTTCCACTATAGTTACCACCTTTTTTTTTTTCTTTTTTTTTTGTCCCCTCAACAGTTTTTCATGCAGGTATTTATAGGAACCAGGGGCTTCCCATGAAGGGTCAAGATTTTCCTTGAGGGAGATGGAGGGTCTGGATTTTGAAGGACATGATCGGATGCTTGAGAATTAAAGAGAATTAAAATGAACGGTTGAGATCATTCTCATAATACTTGTCCTTTTCTCCTTCTAATCTGACGGTTCCAAACTTTGCTGACCTGGGCGATCCAAGGACTGGGAATGAAAGGCGCCGGCCTTGTCGTCTTCCTCTTTGATCCAAAGGCTCTGGGCTCGTCCTTGCAAGTGAGATCAATGGTGGAGATTGGGATGTACAGGACTGTCATGACATACTCTGGCACCTGTCAGCATTTGTGGGCGATTCTTAGACGTGCAGTGGAGATTTCGTCTGCAATGCTTTAACTACCTCGGCTCTGATTCTGACGACGGTTATTAGGATTTGTCTTATTCTCTTTGCCTTCCGATCTCTCCTCTTTTCTGATCTTCTTAACACGCTCCTTTTCCGATCTTTCATACCGGTCTCCCCTCTTCCGATCTCTATCATTCCGATCCTTCCCTTAATCAGGCCCGGTCCGGTCAAAGCATTAATTTCCCTCGATTCCCGAAGCGTCCGCTTCGTTTTCTGCTTAGCAATAAATGCCCGATTTTCCCCTATATATACCCCTGACAGAAGAGACTTTCCTCATTTGATTTTCCTCTCTTCCTTCTTACTTTCCTGTTCTAGCTGCTCCGGCAGTAGTTCCGGCCACGATTGTGGCTTTTGATTCCTTTCCGATGGACCTCTTTATTCCCCGACTGAAAATTTACGATCCCGGTAAACGAGAAATTATGATGACTGCACTTAATGATCGTGAGAGAACCAGACTAACTTACCGATCTGGATCAAGGACCTCGATCTTATTGACCTCGAATTGTTCGACCGATACAAACGGCGAACTGATTTCGGGCGACAAGACTACTAATATTCCCTTTAACACCAGCGACTGCCCCTTGGCGTTCATCTGGCTCCTCCCCGCATTGGGTGTTTCGACAGCGGCTCGGTTTCGAGCGGTAACATCGATGATGACGTCTCCCATCTTCATGGGAGTCATAGTCACCCCATCTGAGCTGTACATCTATCCGATGTCAATAGCCGGTCTCCTGGTCAAACACATCTTTTGACTCAGCCACGAGACTAGACTTTGACATAGGCCTTTAGATGGGATGTTCCACCGGTCTCTAGAGATCGCCCAAATGATGTATTTTATTTTCAATGTAATCCGATCTCTAGAGATCACCGAAATGATGTGGTCCAATTTTAATGTAATCCGATCCCTAGAGATTGCCCAAATGATGTAATCCGATCTTTTGGAAATAAAGATTTTATTTTGTCAATTATCATCTTATTATTATTGCATTAATTATTTTCCGATCTCTGAAGTATTTACCCGATTCGACCTTTAAGTTAAATGACCCTAAACCGATCCGCAATTCAAAATATTTATCTTAATCTGCCAATCTCTAGTTAGCCGATCTCTTTATGGAACTTCCGGAAAATTCATGAGACGTGTCAGAAACAGCTGGCAGATCTCGCTAACCGATGCACCGCCTGGGATGCCGTGAGCATTTAATGCTCGGACGAGTATAAATAGGGGTGGGGTTAGCCAATTACTCCCTTGTGTCATTTTCAGTCTCTTGCGAACAACTTCAAAATTCTCTCGTTTTCTCAAGTTCTTCCGACTCCGATCAAGCTCCGGTAAGGGTTTTGATCCTTCTTTTAGTTTAAATTCTTTATTTCCTTTGAAAATGAGCGGCGCCGAAGGTCAGAGAGCGGCGAGCCCTCCTTCCATCCAATTCTCGTGGTCATCTGATGAAGTAGAGGTGGTCGGGCCAAGCGCGCGACCTGAACCTCCTAGGATCTCCGTTCAAGCTCGGGGACAAGCAACATCATCAAGGCATGTGCCTTCTTCAGGGAGAGAGAATCTTCCCATGGATGAGCTGCCATCGGTCCTTCAAGAAACCGACCGCGATGCTCACCAGAGTACAACATTGAGCCTGATTCATATGAACTTATCCGGTGTCACGGCGATCAACGGGCCGATCATTTCTTCGAAGAGAACGACATGATTATAGTATACGAAGAACAGTTGAAAGCCGGGCTGCGGTTCCCTCTTGACGACTTCTTTAAGGAAGTCTTAAAATTTTACCAAGTGTGCATAGCCCAAGTTCACCCGAACTCGTGGCGGATCTTAGTAGCCTTCCAAGGCCTCTGCCGAGCTAAGGGATTCCGTCCTACGCCTAAGGTATTCGCCGAACTGTATAGGTTAACTCATTGAAAGGATGACGAGTACTGGTTTTTCCAGGCGAAGCCACATTGCGGGCTCTTCACCGATCTGCCCTCCTCCCTGAAAAATTGGAAGAACCGCTTCTTCATTCTAAGGAGCAAAATTCCGAACGGCTTTGAGGGTTTTCCTCGTAGCTGGCTACACCAAGGCCCCTTAATTCCGAAGCGTCTCATGTTGAATAGGGAAGAGGGCGCAATGGTGATGGAGTTGAAGGAGCAGGCGTCCAGAGAGAAGTTCTCTTGTTTGGATGCTGTGACTGCCAAACTTCATCACTGGACAATGGAGTTGATCACCGGCAAATATCGCGGGCTTCAGCTCTCTGACCTCGGCATCGTATTTTCTACATCTCAGATCTCAGGACCTTAGCGATCTCACTGACCTCTTCTTTGTGCAGGTATGGCAAGCGACGAGGCTTCCAAGGAGAGCCGGAAGCGAAAGAGGGAGATCTCCCGGAAGGTACGGGAGATGAAGCGAGCTGAGGAAATGCAGACACCCAGGCGTGAGCCCGGGGAAATTCAAGGAGGCTCGTCTCAACCTTCTGGACCTCCGGTCATAGAAGTGGTCCGATCTCCTCCTCGCAGGGAAGAGCCGCCTCCACCTCCTCCAATTGCTTCAGGCGCGGAAGGGGGTCCTTCCCAACAACAGGTGAGGCTCCTTTCCCACGGCGCTCAAGTTCTGATCCACTCGCTGGAGAAGAACCGGACTGTTCGGGAAAATCCAGGTTTTGCTAAGGTATTGGGATCCACCATCTGCCTCCGGGAGGACCGGGATAGGCTGTCCCCAGACAACCTTGATGACATCCTGACCCGATCCATGAGCCTGAACGTGGAGTGCCTGGTGAACCAGCACATTGTTCGAGAGAAAGCTCATCGTCTGGGTAAGGAAGTCGAGAAGATGGGTCACGAGGTGTCTTCTCTCCGATCCCAACTCTCATCCGCTCAGGATTACATATCTCAAATTGAGAGGTGGATGAAGTTCTATGAGGACAAGCTGGCCGAGCAAGCTCATGTTCTGGCTGAGCGAGATCATGCTCTTGGAGAAGTTCAGGCGCTCCGGGCCGATGAAGCTGCTCAACTCGCTCACCTTGCTGAGGAGCTCAAGGCGAAAGAAGAAGATATGGTGACCGGAGTGGGCGGCGCTTATGTGAATGCTCACAGAGATCTCCTGGCCGAGCTCAAGAAGCGTTATCCTGAGGAGGACTTCTCCTGGATGGCCAACCTGGCTCCCGAGGATGAAGGTGAGGATAGCGAGGAGGAGGCTGAGGGTGAGAGAGGAGATGGACAAAATGTAGATCAGGCTGGGGGTGATCCTCCAGCTGAATGACTTGTACAAATTCTGAAATGAAATGAAATGAAATGCCTCTTTTGTTCGGTGAATGGTTGTGATCGGAAAATTTCTAAATTATTTAAACACTTGATTGTCTGAGTATATTGAAATAACTAAAAGTGATTATTAATCTAAGTGTAAGAGGTCGGAAAACACAATAAGCATGAGATCGACAGGGAACCAATGCTAAATGGGACTTGATTAAAATTGGAAATTTGGCTTGAACATTTAAGATCGGGATCATCATTAAACCGGATTGTAACCTTAACTTGATTATTCCTAAACTTTTAAAAGGGAGGTCAGCCATGAAACTGGTGACATAAAGATCTAGTGTTGGTTTAATTTTGTTTGACAAGAGAGATCAGGAATGTAGTTGACTGGTTAGGAAATTTGACAATTGGCTTGAGAGATCGGTGAGTGACTTGAGAGACCGGTAAGGCTTTAACTGATATGAGGACTTAGCATTGATTCGATTCTTTGTGAAGAGAGATCGGAAATGTGGTTAACTGGCAAGGAGAGATCGGAAATGTAATTGGCTGGCAAAGGGAGACTCAGTGTTGGGGATCGGTTTCGAAGTTTATTGATTCTGGGGGTCGGCCAAAATATGGTGTCGACAGTCTTTCATCAAATTTCTTTGTCATTTGCTCACATATATAGTTCTTAAACATGAAATTAAAGTGAAATTCAAGGTTTAAGTCACTAACCTCTTTTAGCTCAAATCCAAGCCAACCAAAACTTTAATTTTTCTTCAAAATTTTGCTGCCCAAAGCTTCCTCAAGATGTGGGGTGAATTTTTTGTGAAGACAACTAGGGCTTTTATGGTGTAGAAGCTAGGGAAAATCAAGCTTGAAAAAGCTTGTCCATGGAGGTTAGGGAAGAATGGTTTACGGCAAGGAAGAAGAAGAAATGGAAATATGATTTTTTTCTCTCATTTTTCAGCCCATTTTGTCTTTTTAAACACATTTATGCCATGTGTCAACACTTGAGTGGGTGAAGGCACACTAATGACATCATGTGATGTCATAAATTCCCATTTAATTCATTTTTTTTTATTTTCTTTTCTACTCATTTTCAATTCAATTTTTAGTAATATTTATTCACATTTTATGTCATAATAATTATTTACTTAACTGGACAAGTCGGCCAAAAATCACCTCTGAAGGCGAAATGACCAAAATGCCCTCCGTTTGGCTTAACGGGCCAAAATTGTCTGTACCGATTGAAAAATTTTTTCTAAGTATTTTCTTGGCATTCTAATGCCATAAGAACCTCAATAACCCTTTTCTGGAGTCCCAAAATTTATTTTATAATTTTTCCCCCGGGTCTAGGGCTCCTAGTTGTGAGAACCGCAACTTCTCACTAGGTTACCCATCGCTAGGGCACTGGCTCATTTAACTTGGTTGTATTTTATTTCTAAAATTTTTCCTAAATTTTTCTTATTAATATTTGAGTTAATTATAGTTCCTCACTTTAGTTTAAATATTTTTCCGAACGTTCTAGCTGTCCGGACCGACACTGGTCACCGGAACAGTAAAATGTACAGAGTTGCTACCGGGAGGGTATTACATTATATAAGAGTAGAGGTGACACTAATGCCGATCTATTCTCTTATCAGTTTTATAGGATTGATGGAGCTTGATCTTTCCGAGCAAGGATCTTTCAGACCTGAGGAGGAGGAGGAGGTTGGTAGTCATATACCTATTCCTAGTCAAGAGCGAGACAGGAGAGAGGAGTCATCACATGGTGCTGTGGGTAGAGCACAGCAGGCGTTCTTGGAGCAGATGACCCAGATGTTCCGCCAGTTTACTGGAGCCATCCCACAGCTGCAGCCACAGCTTGTACAGCGGCCCCCATTAGAGAAGTTGAGAAAGTATAGGGCCGTCGACTTTAAAGGTAAGAAGGAAGATAACCCAGCAGCTGCTGAGCATTGGCTAGAGCGGATTGAGAGGGTGTTGCAGCAGCTACACTGCACACCAGAGCAGCAGTTGGAGTGCGCTCTATCACTCCCACAGGAGGACGCCTACCAATGGTGGGTTACGGTGTCCCGAGTGGTACAGCTGACAGCGCTTACCTGGGATTTCTTCTTGGCTGAGTTCAAGAAGAAGTACATTAGTTATGTGTACTTAGAGACAAGAAGGAGAGAGTTTCTGACATTAAGGCAGAGACAGCTCACGGTCTCTGAGTATGAGAGGGAATTTGTGAGGTTAAGTAGGTATGCTTGGGAGACGATGCCTACTGAGGCAGACCGGTGCCGTAGGTTTGAAGATGGATTGAACGATAACATTAGACTTTTAGTGACGGTACTTGGGCTTATCGACTTCTCCTGGTTAGTGGCTGCAGCTCTCAATGTGGAGAGAGTATGAGGTGATGAACAGTCCCAAAAGGATTAACAGCGGAAGAGGGGTTCTGGACAGGGCCAGTCCAGTACACCAGTTTCTGATAGTAAGAGGCCCAAGGGTTCCCAGGGCCAGGGCCAGAGACAGAGGTTTCAATCTACTCAGAGAGGAGGTCAGTCTAGAGCATCAGTGGAGAGTTCTCCTAACACAGCAGTAGGGGGATTAGCCTCCATACCATTATGTACCCACTATGAGAGGAGGCACCAAGGAGAGGGACGACTGTTGACCGGGGGATGCTTCTGATGTGGAGCTATCGATCACTTTCTACGGGATTGTCCCCACAGGAGTATTCCCACTGCCCCGCCACCGACTGAGAGATCTGCCTCTGCAATCCGGAGGGGTAGATGACCTACGAGACCAGAGACAGCTGGTACGTCACAGAGGCTTGCTACAGAGACTGTTGAGAGACCCAAGGCCAGAGTAGCACCTCGTGTATACGCTATGAGGTCACCTCGTGTATATAATTACAATTAATTTAAAAAATGAAGGATATTTTTAGCAAAACCAATGTTCCCTCCCTTTACACATTTACATATAGTATAGATAATATTGCAAACCTAAAACAACTAAGATAATATAAATAAAAATACAAAAATTATACAACTAAAATCTTTTTTCTTTGAATAATAATAATAATTTTTGTTATTTTTAAAAATCTCTTCAGCTCTAGAAACTATAAAATTTTGTTTAAGTAAATAAATAGAGTACAGTTTTAATAATAAGTAGAAATTATTAAAATTCTAATGAAATTGGTCTTATCCCAGAGCAGGTTCGTTGGTCCCTGTCAAATTTTCAATTACAAATTAATTTTTATATTATTTATTTCAAACTTAACACCCTTGCATTTTAACAACCCATTTCTAACTTCTCTCATCCTCAAATTTTTTATAAAAAATTTTAAGTATAATATAATAACTTCACTTAAATAAAAATTCATTCTAAGACATGCTAAGTTTTTTCAAAAATCCAAAATACTGAGAATATGCAAAATATCTAAAAAAAGCTATAAAACATATAAAAATTACAATCAAATTATCACCTCTTGGGGACACCAACAGTCTTCCCTGCCAGTGGTCTTGGTGTGCTACTCACACACTTGAAGGCCCCAGTAGTGACGAAGACCACAATGGTTTCAGCAACAAAAAAATCAAACATTTACAAAGTAAATAAAAAATTGCAATGGCGAAATTGAAAATAACACTTTCCCCTCAACAAAAGAAGGCTTCTAATAAGAACAAAAGAAAAATCTGATCTTCTTTAATCGATCAAGATCATCTATCAGCTTCATGTTCAATGCATTGGATACAACAAGAGAGTGCTTTCCATACATAAAATCATTCTATCTATTCAGGGACCAGTGTAGAATCTTGATGGCCGGGATTGGTAACAATCACCATAAGTTTATTGAGATCTTCAGTTGATAGTTCACCAACTCTACGAACAGTCCAAAAGTCAAAAAAAATAAAAAAAATAGAAACAACAAATCAAGTATTGAATCAAATATAATATTAAAATATGATAAAGATTATTAAAACTAAATGATTGTAACCAACCCATCTATACAATCTTTAAACACTCTTAAATGGTCACCCGCCAATAAAATTAATATGATAACATAGTTGAGGTGTGTATATATATATATATATATATATATATATGTAATTTAGCTTTAATCAAACTTAAATCCTATCCTATTTAAATACTATGATATTAAAAATTTTAAATTTATAAAAATTTTAAAATTAATTTAGATCGATCTATTTATGTATTTCGGATCAAAATAAAATTTTTACGATTCATATTTTCACAAAGAATAAAATTTATTTTGAAAATTCAAAAAAAAAAAATTCTTTTCAAGATTGCATTTGTATTGTGATGGCGCTTATCTCAAACAAGAAAAGATGTTATAATATATGCAAATTAATGTAACATAATACTTCTTTTTTTTACAATATATAATTTTTTATTTCATTTTGAAATTTTTTATTTCTACATAAATAATTTTAAAATAAAATAATAAATAAATTTATTGTGATAAAATTTATTTGTACATAGAATTTTATTTAGTTTAGAATTGTTTATCATATTAGAGTTAGAATAAAATTGTATTGTAAAGAATTTTTATTAATAATTATAAATTATTAAAATTTTAATATTATAATTTCCAATATTATAAATATTATAAAAAAAATTAAAGATAATTTTGCTCGTTCAAAGGTTCACTCCTCATTCATACTTTTATATATATAAATTATAATAATTATAAATAAATATTATAGATAGATATGAATATATAAATATAAATAGAAAAATGTTTCTATACATATGAAGATTTATTAATTAAAAATTTTTAATTTCCAATAATATTTCTTATATATAATTAAATTTTAACATTTAAATTTATAATTATTAACCTTTTATATTTTAATCCATTCATAATTTTGCCTTCTCATTTATACTTTTTATATACTTTTTTTTTAAATTTGATATGCGTTACGCATATGTTTATGATTAATTACTAACTCATGAATATTTTATTTTCATCAAAATATTAATATTTAATTTTCTATCATCACTTAGTATAATGTAAAATATATTAAAAATCATAAATATTGATATTAAATTACAATCAATCTATACATAAATTAAGTAAATAAAAAAATAAAATATTTGATGAATCAAATATAATATATGCTATCCTATTTAAAATATTTTATTTTTTATATTATATTTTCTTTTTAATCACTCGATTCACAATAAAATATTAAAGAAAAAATAAATTTAATTGATTAAAAGCAAATTTTCTTTGCTATTGAAATTAATTATTTGTATTGAATAGATTACCAAACTTATACATATTTATAATATAACATTGGCTTTAGTATTATTTTTTCTCTTTGCAACCTTTTTTCTATTATTGATAGACTTTAATTAGTTGACTTATTATGTTGAAAAATAATCTCTTTTAAAAATTTTAAATTTATTGATTTTATTATGTTTTGAAAAATTATTTTTTCTATAAAATAGATATTTCATATTTAAATTTTAAATGAAAGGTTTTAATTACTTATATTATTTTTTAATAATAAGATGATATTAAAATTAGTAAACATAATAATAAGTTATAATTTAATTATATCAAAATTATTTTAGATAAATCAAACTCGTCAACAACATTAGAAAAAATAAATAAATCCTAATAAATTATGATATAATGTAAATTTATAATAGGATTGTATTAATACTCATAATAAGATTATGATCCAAGTAAACCATAACATGTATGTAACGTAAATTAAAAACGAAATTATACTAGGATTTCTAATACAAGTGAAATTACTTTTAGAACAAGACTAAGATTTTAATTTATATTTTTAATTTATATTATTAATATTAATTAATTTTTATAGATCTATTTTTGTCTTCAAAAGTTTCTCCCTCATTTATACTTTTATATATATTATTAAATTATTAATTATATATTCTATATAGATAGATTACAGATTAATTGTAGTTTTTATTTTTATACTTATTAATTATTTATTTTAGTTAAGTACTTTTTATAAAATTTTATATTTAATTGAATTTATTGTATAAGTAGAACTATGAATTTTAAATTTACATGAACTCTAGAATTAAGAATTTTAAATTTATATAAATATTAAAATTAATTTAAATAATGAAAAGATAATTATAATTAATTTAAAAAATGAAATGCATGTTTTTGACAAAACTAATATCTCCATCCCATCTATATATAGTATACATTATTTTTTTAAAATTGTATTTATTCACAAGATGAAATGCCCTTGCCATATGAAAGCTATCATGTCATAAAATGTCATGTGAATTAGTTTATTCTTGCTATGCTGAATCAGGTTCATATATTCACTATAAATTCAATAGAATTTCACATCTAGACAAGTTTTTTTATGGATCTTTGAACATGCACTACAGTCCAGGCATAATTTTTTTTATTTAATATCCTTGGTAAGGGTATTTGATATTTAAACACAATATTTCAGTTTTCAATTGTTAAAAATAATTTAGGGGGGAAAAAGAAAACTTCTTACTGAATCTATCTGAAATATATAAAGTGGGGCTTTATATACAAGGACATTTGAAGGGAAATTCTAGTCTAAAATTTTAATTTTTAATTTGGTGATTAAATATAGACATCTATTAAATAGGCTCTCGCATCTAGCATTAAAAAGAATTTCAAACAAAACTTAAAACGTTTTTATTGATACAATTAAAAAAAATTAATAAGCTCACATTTTTGTAATTAAAATTTTTTTTATTAATCCAATTAAATTAAAAAATTTATAATTTATATTTTTAGAATTTTTTTAAGTAATAAAATATTTAAATAAAATCAAATTATGAGTACAATATATAAGATATTTATATTTAAATGAGTATTTTAAATGTGGGCATATTTTTAATAGATTCTCACATTTAATCCCTAAAAAATTTATAATAAAATTTTAAAAGGTTAATTTTTTATTAATCTAATTAAAAAAAATTAATAAACTCATATTTTAATAATTTTAAAATAATTTTTATTGGCTCAACTAAATTGAAAAATTAGTTGTTTATTTTTTTAAATTTATTTTTAAATAATAAAAAAAGAATTTTTATAAGAATCAAATTATAAGTGAGGTACATAAAAATTATATTCATAATCGACTCTTCGTAACTGACTCTTCGTAACTAAACGTTGCATCTATGGTAACTAAATTTAAAATATTATTTTTATTATTACAACCAAATTAAAAAAATTAATGACTCATATTTTTTAATTTAATAAAAAAAATTAAAAAATTAAATTATTAGTAAAATACACAAAATCCAAATGTTGTGTGAATAGTAGTATGAATTATTTGTACTCTAACATTTATGATGGGTTGTACCGTTCACTTTCTATTGTTAGCCAAAGAATCCAATAAGCTACTAGTTTTAAGTTCCGACAAATAATTAATTTAGCTAGATGGTGGTTGATCTGCACGTTGGAATGCCATTCATCTTTCATCTAATAGACTTGCAAGGATAAGGTACTTCTTTCTTTTTTCTTTTTTTTTTTCAATGAGAAAAACTAAATAATTGTTCCCTAATGGAAGGGCATTAAACCTATAAATATAAAGATCGTAAATTTAGAGTTCATAATTTTCAACTGGACTTAAAGAATACATATTTTTTTAAAAAGTTCAAATTTTCTTATAAAGTGTTTATAATGAATTGAGAATGCTCCAAAAAATTAGTTTAAATATGGGGTCAAACATTTGCAATACAAAATATTAAAAATTAAATTTAATGAGCTTTTAGACAAGTGGAATTAGAATTGAGAGTTGTGAGATTTTGAATCTAATTTTTTTTGAGAAATTATTATATATTATTATTATATGTATAAAAGATAAATTTTGATCGCCAATTATAATAAAATTCAAATATAAAATTTATAGCCTAATATATAAATTCAATCTTGAACTTTATAAAAAAAAAAAAACAAAAAAACCTAATGACATCCTCAATTTGTTCTATATTTTAACTATTTTAATATAATCTTACCAAAGAGGGTGTGAAAATGTGCCCTTTACTATAATGTTAGTGTAAAATAATGGATAAAGGTTCAATTTAGCTCATAAAAACCCACAAGTTTGTATTTAAGGTTAAATATGTCCAATTTTTGGAAATAAAATAAAATATTATTATTTTTTATTTTTTTAATGATAAAATATTAATGTTTAAATTTTAAAAATTATTTATAATTTTAGTTAAAAATAAAAAAAAATTGAAAAATAAAGAAAAAGATGCATATTCTAAAACACTACAATAAAATAATATAATTCAACCTACAACTCAACCACTAAGAATCCTAAAACAACAAACCCATATCAAATAACAAAGATTCAATAAACCCAAATCAAATGACAAAGCTTTAACGAGCCCAACAGTCTCCATTATCGTCCAATTTGAGATTTTTAACCAATGGTGATTCAAAGCTTACGTTCTATGGTTTTTTATTATCAATGCTAGAATGGGCGGCACCTGAAGAGGTATTGAGTATGAAGACAATGGATTGACACCTGAAGAGGTGTTGAGCATGAAGACAATGGATTCAGTGATGCTGAACATGGGGTTGCATTGATTTTTACCTTAGAAGGAATTCAAACAGTATCTTGCTCTCTACCTTGTTCTGCTTGCTTGCAATACCACTGCCACAAAATCTGCAATAAGACCTCTTCTTCTTACCAAGCATTAGGTGGACATGGGTCTGTGATGTGTTCGAAGGAGGTATTATGACGTGTTGAGTGGCAATGCTGTATATATGGGTCTGCCAGGGATGAGTGTTAGAGTAGAAATTCGATGTATTGTGATGAGTATTTAAGGTATTCGAGTTGAGAGTGAACTCTGTTTGATAATGCGATTTCGAGGAGAAAAGGGAGTAAATTTTCGGCTTGAGAAAGTTGGATTATTAGAGTTTCACATATGAATCTCATATCAAGTCAAAGGAAGGTAGAGTGAAGGGATTATGCATAGAAGAAGGAAGATAGTTTTTGTTCCTTATTTTTTAATTTAATTTAAATTGATAAATAATTTTAATTTTATAAATAGAAAATTAATAAAATATTATTAAAATAATAACAGTTCACAAGGCTAGACTAATTTGAACCTTATCAGAAAGTTTTGGGTTTATTTGAGTTAAAATATAAAAATGGGTGCATTTGAACTTTTTAACAAAGTTAAGGGCTAATTTGACCCTTTCTCATAAATCAATTATCCAATAATTACTTTAGATTTTTTTTTATATATATATATCTTTCTCCTCTAATAGATTCACACTCTTTCCTTAAGTCTGCCTAAAGTTTTTTTTTTTTTTTTTTTTTTCTTCATAGGATCTTCAATGTTAGGGTTAGCATGATCACTTACATTCTTAATAAAATCAAGCTAACAAAACTTCTCAATTATTACTGCTAAATATGAACGAGTCTTTACTTTTATCTTTTATCCATTATTTAAAAAATAACTACTAAAATAATAATATCCAACTACAATCTCTGTCATCAAACATACCAAAAAATGGTTTAATGTTTCTTTTATATCCACAATGAACAATGGCTTTCCCGATTATGATGGTTGGTTACTGGTATGTCAACTCAAACATGATGATGAAAATTTCTCCGTTTAAATCTTCACAATAACATCATTAATGAGGTAATTCCCATGAATAATATTGGGTTTAAAACTTTTTAGAGGTATAATAGTAATTTCTCAAAAGATTAGTATTTTTACTATTATCATATAAATTTTATGGGACATTGGCCCACAAAATTTTAATAAAAATTCTAAATTTTTTTTAGAAATATAGACATAGTAATAGTTTTTTAAAAATCAATATTTTCTTACTATTATCTATCAGACTTTGATTGGACATTGGGTTCAATATTTTATAAATTTTTAGGAATTTATTAATAATTTTATATAAAAAAAAACTTTGAATTTTTTAGTGCTTTAAATAATGATATCAACCATGAAATACAAATCTTTTATCAAAAAAATAAAAAAAATCTAAAATATCATCACTTCTTGGCCTCTTATTCTTTATTAATTTTATTTTACCACAATCACTAATTTCTATTTTATGAAATTTAAGTTATTAGATAAGACTATCAAATGGAAGTCTAAGCATATTTTCTCATATTCTTTTCATTAATTTGAAATTTTAATGACTTTATTATATTTTTGAAATATATCAATTGTTATAATTTCATCATACTCAAAAAAAAAAAAAATTCTTTCATAAATTAAAACCATGTCATTTTTTTTAAAAATTAAATTCAAAATAAATTTGATAAAATTTTTAATTTTAGACTACCAATATATTGTAAGTTCAATATTATATTTTAATTAACACAATTCTATTTAATTTACCAATTCAATTTTATTTAAAATAAATTTTCTTTTAAATATATACACACACATACGCACACACAGAAACGGAACCAATAAATTGAGCAAGTGGGATCAATACTTAATTTAAAGAAAAAAATATTATATATAATGATAAATTATTTATTGATTATAATAATGTATATAAAGATGTAACAATGATTGAGTAGAAAAAATAATTTCATAAAATAATAAACTCTCGTTATAATTTTAAATTTATAATATTTTTCAAAATTTATCATTTTTAAAAATATTACTTGATTGTTTCATCATTGATACTATAAAAAAATATCTTTCAATATATTATAATTAAATAATCATTCAACTCAATTATATAATTGAGTCTTCATAATTTTCATCACAGGAAATACTCTTTAACACTTGCAATTGTAAAAGATAACATCAATACCAATTTGACTAGCTAACAAACTAATCAATATATTAGATTTTTCATATATTACATGTCAATTATTAAAATAATAAGTAGAATAATTATTAATCTAAATGTCAATTATTATTATATAATAAGCATAATAATTGTTAAAAGAATAAGTGAATTTATTAAATATAATAATAATTTTAACACTTACGATTGCAACAAATAAAATCAACACTAATTTCATTAGCTAACAAGCTAATCAATATATTAGATTTTTTGCATATTACATACTAATTATTAAAATAATAGGTAAAATAATTATTAATCTAAACACTAATTATTATTATTATATAATAAGTAGTTAAGTACTATAATTATCAAAACAATAAGTGAATTCATTTAATACAATAATATTTTAATGGAAAAAAATTATTCTAATTTAAAAAAAAAAATAAATTGAGTGGGTTAATTGACCCACAATTTACAAGGCAGATTCACCCTTTATATGTATATATTTACGAACTACACCCCTGAATGAGTTGATAAATTTTAATTTGAGTTCTCAAGTGGGAGATAATTTAGTTACAACCACCAGTCTCTTGCAGGAGCATTAACTTGATAGATCATAGACTTGACGACATTTTCTTCTAATCGATGTGTGCAATTTCTTGAGAGTCTTCGAGATGTGGTTCTTGTATTTTCCTCCATAATATCTGATTTCATTTTCCTCTGATCTCTGTGTGTCCTCAAGTCCCATAAAAAAATAAACAAGGGAAATTCAAGTAGCCCCAGCTCCGTGCATTCTTTAAAGTTCCTCCATAACATAGTAAATAGTAGTGTTCCGAGTAAAAATTTCATATGTAGATCAATCAACTTTTTCTTTTGTATGTATTTAAGGTAGTTTTATTTTATCTTCCAAAATGATGATCATTTTGTTTTGGAAATAAATCAATCCCAAAATTGTTTTGATTTGATTTTGTTATATGACAATACACAATCCAATATTTTTTTTTTTTATATCCCTTGTGTTTTTCTGCAATCAAACATTGCCTCACAGTCGTAAACAATAAATGATCAAACGAAATGAAAAAAAAAGAGTTTAGTTTTGAATTTTAAAAATTTTGATTATTTTAGTTTGATTTTAAATAAAAATAAATAAATTCAATTGAATCAAATTGTTTTATTAATTTTTAAATTATTTTATTTTTAAAGAGAATTTATGTATTATATGTATTTATATATATATATATATATAAATTATTTAATTTTATTGATTAATAATTATTAAGTTTAAATTAAAATCAAAATTAGATTAAATAATTTTAAAATTAAGTATAAATAAAAAAATTCATTAAAATCTAACAATTATCAGTTCAAATTAAATTGCAATAAATTAAAATTTTTAATTTTTCATGCATTTTAATTTAATTTAATTTTTAAAATATAATAATTTAATTAATTTAATTTTGACGATTAATTCCGTTTAATAAATAGCTATAATAAAATTGTCGTATCCAAGGAGATACAAAGATTACATGGGCAAGTTCCCAGGCCAATGAAAAAAGAAAAAACACTCACATGAATCTATACGTTATCTCCCTCGAATATCAGTTTCCTCTGCTTCTTCTTTGTCAGTGCGGTTTTGTATTCTCTTTTCCCTGTCTATGCTCTCATTCCCTCTTTCTCTGTAATCTCTTCTTTAATTATAAAATCTAAATTGTATTTTCATGGGAGAATCCATTCCTGCTCGTTGCATATCCGTTCATCAAGCTCTTGGCGGCGGCGCAGGTAAACCGCATCTTCTCTCGATAATCTAATTATTACTCAATACAAATGGAAACCGATTTATCTATAATCATAACTTTGTCTGTGATTTTGACCCCAGATGGATCTGATCTTTCAGATGATGAATTTTTGTCTTCTAATTTTGTCAATTTTATTTATTGTAGTAGTGGCTGATTTGCTGTTATGGAAGATATGATGTGGGAGTGTTACGATTCTAGTTACAGCGACTACCTTGTGGATGCTGTTTGAGTAAGCCGGTTATAATCTCTTGTCTTTTTTAGCTAATGTGTTATTGCTTCTCGTCGCCATTCTCTTCTTCTGGGCCAAATCTGCTTCCCTTCTCAACAGGTTCTCTTTCATGTCCCTTTTGCATCTCAATGTTTTTTAATTTGAAAATTTTGCCATTATCAGTTGTACTTGAATAATAAAGCAAAGCAACCATGGACAAGATAAGGGTAATTCTTCTTTTGGAATTAAAAAAAAGATAGATCTTTCTTCTCTAGCTTTCATTTTCTAAAATGGAAAATGATTAGTTCTGTGCATCAGGCCTCTGCCTCCCCTGCCTGACCTGGAAATTTCTGAGGAGACTATTGTCAAGGCTGCTGGTGTGCTTCAAGTGTATGCTAATCATGCGCTGTCAATTGCACGTGAGATTGTAATCGGCAGAAATTTGAAATTGTTCCTTCAGGTTAGGAGATATAACCCCTCAATTGAACTTTTTATGCAAGATTTTGGATTTGTTTATTTTATTTTATTTTTATTGATTAATTACAAAATACTTCCTGATATTTGCATTAAAATACACTTTTATAATTGCTGTTAGCAATTTTAAGCCCTATACTACCATCTGTGAAAATCACAAAATTTTGAGCAACTGGTTACTGAATTGTTTTATAATACGGTAATTTAGAGATTATAGTCCTACTAAATTTTGAAACTTTACTTTGGAGACTAAAGTGTAATCAAATCCAAAATTTTAGGGACTTAAGTGTAGTGAATTTTATAATCATGTACTAAAAAGTTGAATTATTAACAATCTTCAATGACTAGAATTATTATAGTAAGGACCAAAGTGTATATTATAGAAAACCTCAAGGGTCTCTTTTTAATTAATCCTATTTTTATTGATTCAAGCAGCTTGTTTTTTCCATGCATTATTGACATGCAATGGGATTCTTTAGGTCGCTTTTGGTTTGTGGTTAGCATCATATATTGGTAGTCTCTGCAATTTCCTCACTCTTGTCTATATTGGTAATTTCTTTGCTGTCCACTGTTTCTCTAATTCTCTTATTGGGCATATGATTAAGGGGTTTGCTAAATAATAATTCCTTTTTGTATGTTAATTCTGCAGGGGTTCTCCTTAGCCTTTCAGTTCCTGTACTTTATGACAAATACCAGCACCACATTGATGAAAAGTTGTCTGTAACACACAGAATTATTCAAACACAGTATAGGAAAATTGATGATAGCCTTCTAAAGAAGATTCCACTACCATCAAGCAAGGAAAAAAAGATTCAGTAGGTAAGTCTGTTACTAGAATCCAATTTTCATGCCAAGGCATCGGGCTAAAGAAAATATATAGGAAGACAAAAGTATCAGACTCCATATTTGATACAGAAAAGATTGTAAGTGCATATCTCCATATGAGTGAGGGAAAACAATACTCTAGATTTCTTAGAATTCAGTTGGGAAAAATAAGGAAAAAAAAAGATAAGGAAATAGGTGAGCTTTAGGGAAATAAAATAGGGAACGAGTAGAGAGAGAGAAGAATGGGGGAAAATAGAGGAATGAGAGAGAGTGGAGAGTGGAAAAATGGAAAAGCAAGAAACAGGGCTTTTTTGGAGTGTTTGGATGGAAATCAAGAGAGAGGGGGTTGGCTAGAGGGCACTATGGAACTTATTTTGCTGGAACTCTCTCTCTCTCTCTCTGTGTGCGTGTGTGTGTGTGTGTGTGTGTGTGTGTGTGTGTGTGTGTGTGTTGCTTTCAATTTTGATTTGGCTGTATTACAATATACCATAAACTAATACTCGCCTTATATCAACAGTTTAGAGTATATAATATCAAGTAAATAGAAAAGATGAATGGTGCCTGTCAAAATGTGACAGAGTTGTGCTGAGCTGTGCCTTATTTGCCTGGAAAAAAGTTGTGTTCCTAGGCAATAAGGCGTGCACCTCAGTTAGGTTGCCCACCTGGCCACGGTGGAGGTGCTCAACTTAAAGTCTGTTGAGCCTCTCCTTGAACAACTCCAAGAAAACGAATGCATCTGCTAATAGATTGCAATTTGCAAAGTGCTGCTAAACTCTAATGAAATTTCCTTTAAACTTAGTTCGCTAAAGCTCTTTGTGTGTTGAATCATACACTATGTTTGCTGTAGTGATAGAAAGTCAATAGCCTAGCAGGCACCCTATCAATCCACTTACAAACTGCGTCCACAGATTTTCAATTGATGAACTGTGGTAGTTTCTATTTGGTTTTAATTTTTGATGCTGCACTTGTAAACCTTCTGCACCCTTGGTTGCAACTTTACATCATTGCCATCAAAAGAATATCATACCAAGCCAATTGGTTTTACATCTTGCACTCTACCTCAGCAAGTTTATGTTTTTTACGTACGCATCAATATCTGATGACATCTGATCAGATATTATGATATCTGATCAGGGGTTTTGTCAAACATTTACAAATTTTATTTAATCAATTTGTACTTTCTGTTTAAAGGTCCTTAGCATGTATAGGTTTTGCTATTTAGATGCACTTGTTTTTAATATTGTTGTGTCGCCTAGCATTCCTCTTTTGATTTGTGGTTTATGCAATCCATTTTCTCTTTTATAATTATTTTGACTTGGTACATTAGTTACTGTGTTTTTAGCTAGTTTCATGCAAAAATAACTGGCATTGTTGGTTTTAAATTTTATCTCCATTACCTATTGTCTTCTGCGTAAACACTTAAACATAGAGAAATCAAGATAGATGTGATCCTTGTATGCTGATAAATTGTGCTAGTATATAGGTTAGATTTTTGCTTTCATCCTGTTTTTCTCACCAACATCATGTGGCAGCAAGAGTTGTGTTATTGAATGTAAATATGCTTTCAATGACATCATTTCTCATTAATCTTACTATCACTATTTGACTTATGGAGAGTTGCATGGGTAACTATCTTGGAAAAAAAAAAAAAAAAAAAAAAAAACTATGTGCTTTGGTCAAATAGCTTTACATTCATTCGCTCGGCTTCTTTGCTCCTTTTTCTTTATTGTTATTTTACTCCTGTTACTATTATTACAAATGTGGATATTTAGGGAGTAGCTGAGGGAATTAAGTAACATCCACTTTGATACAGGGTTCCAAGTAGTTCAGCAAAGTGTGACTAGGGGTGTGGAGATTGGTTGTCAACATAGGATCAGGTTCCATTCTACTCGGATTCTCAGTATTAGTATCAAATATCAGTTACAGTAATATTCAGGTTCAGGAATTAAATGGCCACTACAAGTGGGAGAATATTCAATTTTTGGGTTGCTTTTGTTGTGTTTAGTCTTCTGTGAGAGTTTTTTGGTCCCTTTTGGCCAAAAAGATAAGAATGTATGACATTGGTGCCACAAGTTCATGTTGCTTGCTGCAAAAAATGTAAAATAAAAATAAAAAAATCAAATGATATTAAATGCATGGTGCACAAACCCTAATAAATTAAATTAGTGGGATTTTTTTTTTTTTTTTTTTTTGGTCTAAGTGCTCATTGACCAGAGGGAACTTGTCACCGAGAGGAGCATATTAGATCTCCAACGCCGGAGCAATGTTGTGACCCATGGCCAAGGCATTGGCAGCAAAATTTATTTCTTGTAACGAGTGACGAGCAACACATTGTCTCTTTTGCTGTAAAAGTAAATGACAATTCCGAATCAAAACAGCTAAGGAATGATGAGAAATAGAACCTGATAGAATAAGCCGAACTGTTGCAAGAGAATTTGACTCTAAAAGGACCCCATTTGCCATCCCAAGCTAAAGTAATCCCTAGACGAGTTGCTAACAGTTCAGCCTGAAGAATAGGGCGATGCCCAAACTTCAAGGAAAATCCCACAATAGCGAACCAAAGAATTACGAATAAGCAGCAGCGGTGGGCAATGGGCATAGTTCAATGTTTGCTGCACATGTGTCGCAATAAATAGAATCCCACAAGGAGCGAGGGACTCGAAGAGAATTGAGGATTGTCTTCGAAACTAAAGAGTAACGACTACATATATTTGACATAGCCATATTCCGAGTTTGTCTACTAACATAACAAAGAAGACATTCGCAAGCAGTCAACCAGTGTTTTTAAACAAAAAAAAAAGGACTCCAAAGCAATAACATAAACAGTTCTTCAAAAGCAAAGCAATAAAACAGAGAGTTGAGTATGTGAAAGATAGGGGCAACCATGATGTCTCATGGGTAGGACATTGAATCAGTCTTATCCCTAAGAAGACCACAAAGCTGTTTAAGCAGCTGAACGTTCCACATATAAGTTTGCTGCATCAACAAAAGAATGTCACTTACAAATCTCATATCCATCACCAACCATAACGAAACCTTAATTTCAAATTAGTTGGGATTTACCATGTGAATTCTTTTTCGCTGTTCAGCTTAATTAGACATTAAATCTGCATAATATCGAAAACTTATAAATCCAAAGTCCCATATCCTGAACTTGTAAATCCAAAATTCCATGTCCTGGTTCTTTTTTCAGGGGCTCAGTAAATATGTGCAATTATAAGTAACCAAAATTTCCAAACCATTAAAGCATGACAGAATAAACTCATAATAGACATAATAATACATCTCCTGATAACAAAAACAGCCTTAACTTCATTTATTAGAAGCGAAAACCAAGATATCTTAAAAACTCAGTATCAACAAACTTGCAAAGACAATCCACAATCAAAACTTAACATTGCCAGACAATCTTGCTACTTTCTTAAGCTTCAATCAAATTGAAATCAAAACAACCGACCCCAACTTCACTTAAAGCATTCCAAACTACAGAAAAGAGGTTTCAAAGTCACATTTACAACAGCCCCTCTCAACATCACCTATTCAAACAACCAAGTCCAATTACAGAAACCATGCAGAATAATTTTCATTGGAATTCAAGATCACTATCCGGATTAGAATATTACAAAATTCTTCAGAAAGCATTGCATTTTTTTTGAAAACCAAATCCAAATGAGTCCAGTGACACAGGTAACCATTAATTTTGTTGCAGCAATTCAGAAACCACAAAATTGAGTTTTCAAAAGAATGCACCTACATTCACTATTGTCCACCACTCTCATCTTCCAGCTTCTTCACATAAGCCTCCAGCAACATAATCACATCCTTGGCAGGCCATTGCAGGGCTCTGCAAGGCCCCCAAAATCTTAGAATATATCTCAGCTCTGGATGGTATTTTCTCCAGCTGCTTAAAATCTCCAGGCCCATAAAACTTCCCCTCAAAAACCGCCCCAGTAAAGTCATTATTCTCCAACTTCTCCTTCTGGAAATTCCTGTACGGCTTAATAGCCTCAGGTATCTCCTCACCATGCACAAAAAGCCAAGCGTTCTTACCCTTCATGCAGGGCTTCAAGGGCTCCCCTTGGGTACCCTCTATGGCTTTATAGACCAAAGTGTTCTTCGCTACAAGGAGTTTGGTGGATTCAGGCAATGATCTCCTCAATTCTTGGAATTGCTTAACGGTAAAGCCCGTATATTTTATGGCAGCCAAGAGGTAACAGTTCTCGAGCTGTGTTTTGACGGTTTCTACGGTTTCTTCTTTCTTGATGCGGGAAATGGCGGATTTGATGGAGTTGGTCTGCGGGGGGTGGATTTTTAGAATGGTTTAGAGATTGAAATGGGTTTGCGGGACTAAAATGGATAAGAGTTTGGGAAGGTGTGGCCTTGAAGGAAGTGCAAGAGTCCATAGTAGTGGAGAAGCGATAGGAAGAGTGGAGATTTGAGGCTTATCAATGTCTCTCGTGTTAAGCAGAGACAGAGTCAGCTGCTTCGTTCTAGTTTCTATCGTTTCTTAATTTTTAAAAAATAAGAATTTATAGACTCTCAAAAAAAAACTGTAAGATTAATTTTTATTTTGATTAAATTTTGTGTTTGTAAAGTATATATGTTTTAATTTTATTTTTTAAAATTAAAAATATTATGTTTTTAAGAAAATAAAATTATTTATGAACTTTTTCATTTCATTTTCTAGGACATTATTATATTTTAAAATATATGTAACTATAATAATTTTTTTTATAAATTAAGGTAAAAATATATATTTTTAAGAAAATAAATTTATTTATGATTTCTTTTTGAAGTTTTCATTTTCTGAGACTTACTATTAAATTTTAAAACATATCTAACTGAAATAAATTTATTGCTTCATAAATAAAAATAAAATGGAAAGTGAGTATATTTATTTTTTACTTTAATAGTTTAAATTATATTATGAAATTATTTAAATTATATTCTATTAAAAAAATCGAATTAAATTCTAATATAGCCATTGTTTTAAATGGATGACTTTTTTTCCTTTTTGAAATTTAAAATTTTTTAAAATTTTAATTTAATTAATTTTTTTATTAATTTTTATATTTAAAATGCAAGTATTTAATTTTTTTTTAATTAAAAATTTTTTTATTAAAATAAAAATCAACTCCAATTTTGTGAAAATTTAATTAAAATTTTCCTAAGAAAATTTTTAGATTCTTACCATTGATTTCCTCTAAAGTAGTTTCTTGCATTAAAATTTTGTAGCAATAATTATTTAGTAAAGGCATTTGAGATTTATAACTAAATTTTGCATTTGCCTTTAAGAAACATAAAATTTAAAAAGTTTGGATAAATTATAAGTAATTGCTAAAGATTCATATTTTAAGTATAATTTATCATATTGATAAATTAATAAATTGTACAATATGAAAAAGAGACTTGTTTTTTTCTTATATTTTTATAGAACTCACATTTATCACTAAGTAGTCTAAAATTTTATTTCTTAAGTAATAATTAAAAATACTTTTTTTGATATTTAAAAAAGATTAATGAGATTGCACCATTTTTCTTATAAAATAATGTAAATTAAAAAATATTAAATTTTATAATTATTCCTAGTAATTTAGGGCATAATACATAAAGAATATTTTAATAAAAATTATATTTATTCTATTTAAAATATTATATATGTATATATTATATTTTCGATTTAACATATAAAATTATTTAAATATAAACAAAACCTCAAGACTTAAGGGCATGTATTGTTTATTTATGGAAAATAATTTTTTTAATATTTTTTAATTTTAAAAAATTGTAATTTACACTTTTTATAAAAAAAAAAGAAGATATAAAATAATGTCTTCACTTATCATTAATAAAAAATAAAATTTTAATTCAAAAAATAAAAAAATGTCCATACCTTTTATAATTAAAAAAAATTATAAGGTATATTTATATTTGAATTTTTTTTAATATACTTCATTTATTAATTTTATAATAATATGATTAATTGTAATAAATATTTTTAAAATAATTATTCAATTTTAATTATTAAAAAATGATATTATAATTTTATTTATAGAAGGATAATTGTTTTTTTTTTTTAAGTTTAATGAAAAATAATTGGAAAAATAGTAAAAAAAAAAACAACTTAAATCTTTCTTTTAAATCTTGATTAAATTTTATAAAACTGAAATTTAAAAAACTACACATGTGAATATGAAGGTTCATATTTTCAATTCTTTTTATCCAAATTAAATTAATTAAAAATATAGTGTATCATAATTTAGACCAGGAGGTCTAAGGTCTAAATTGTTATAAATTGAAAATAAATGAAATAAATTATAGATTTTAACAAATCTTAGGTATCAACAAATGGTCATTATTATTCTCAATCTCTCATTAATGTTTGAATTTTAAAGAGATTTAACTTTTAATTCTATTAATATTTATACTTTTTTAACTGTTAAATATTTACCGTGAAAGACCTTGAGTAATAATTGCTCTCCGCTCAAACTCATAAAGATAATTTTTTTAACCTTTCTACCAAATGAGAGCAACTTATAATTTGATCTTAGTTTTGTAAAAAGATAAAATACACACAAGAATAACAAACATGCCGCTATATATAACATATTGGACAAAGCCTTGCATTGACCATGCTTGGAATGTTCCAGTTTATCAACCAAGAAATCAACTCAAAATATTGGAAATCAATTAAATTGCACTGGTGATGATACTTTACATGACCTGAAAACTAGAAATGAACACTTTTTTGCCCTGAAATTTATCATTACTCAGTGCTGAGGATTCAACATTTTGGCTACAAAATCATGTTTTCACTTGACATTTGGTACAAGCGAGAGACTTTATGCTACTCTTGGGACTGGAATGCTTTCTGCAGCTGGCAATGTCACTGAGCGCAACAGCTCCAAGGAGAAAACAAGCCCAAGAAAATGAGAAAGAATGGTGTTTGCTGATGCCTGCGTAAGACCAACCGGATGATGAGGATGGAAGACAATCAAATAATTGGGCTGGACTGTTAATCGCTATCTCTATAATAAGTTATAGCAGTTGTTGTGTCGTGCCCTTGATATAACATTTTCGACCATCCCACTAGTTGACTCTTCATTGTGATGTGAATTCTTTAATCAAAACTGATTTCCTGGTTTTATATTTAGTTTATTTTGCTTGGACTAAGGTGCAAAGGATTGAATGCATATCCATGTAAAACGAGGGTACATTCAACATTTTCATAGTTCGTCCTATATTTGGAGGATTATAACATCGTACAGATATCCAATCTAGTGGCCCATAACATATACAGAGATAAAGCAAAAAATCAGATATGAATGAGTACCTGCACCAAGAATACATCCAATGCAAGAACTGGATTGTAACCAGGAGAGATTCCCTGGTAATAAGGATTTGCTGAGGAAGTAAGAGCCTTTGCTACTAGCAATCCAACTGTTGCTTGCATGCCAAGAATAGCAGCACCCATTCCTAACAGATTCACAACTATGCCATTTTTCAAGCCTTTCACAACATCAGCACGAGGAGGTGCCTGAAACCATAAACAATCAATGGTTATAAGAGGCATAAGAGAATCCCGTACAATGATGCATGTAAATCTATTTCAGTAATGTCCAGAAGGCTACTGTTTACTGCAATGATAAAGTTTATTGGCTTGATAATAAGTGTATGATGAACTGATCAAACCGAAAGCCGAATTTCACGTAAAAAAAGCAACTGAACAAACGGATTTAATAATTGAACCGAACGATTTCGATTCAGTTCAAAACCGTCGGTTTGCTCTCAAACGCCCAATTTCTTCCCTAAATAGGAAACCCAGCAAATAAATTACACAAACCGAAAAGCAAATCCAATTCCACAGCAAATATAATTACACAAATCATTAACAACTTAACACAACAACAGTAATTTTACAGCAAATCAAAGCTATTCATTGCAACCATTCTATACAAATCACCCATTCTATACAGATTTCAAGTACACAAATTACAAATATTTTATTCACGCAACAGCAAACCAATTGATGCCCTCGATTCAAAGCCCAAAAAGGAAAAGTTAAGAATGTCATTTGAAAAGTTTATAGGCAACGATACCCAGATCATCAAATTCAAATGACACTTTTGACTTGCCCTTTTAGGATTTAAGGGTTAAGACGATGCATGCATGAAGACAATGGTGATGGTGATGAGAAGAAAAAGAAAAACAAGAATAAGATGGTGGTGAGAAATCGATTTGGTTCCATTTTGTCTTTTAATTTTTTTGCTAAAGTAACTGAACCAAACCAAAAAACTGAAAATATCTAAAACTCAAAACTGAACCGAACCGCCCAAAATGGAAACCAAACTGATTGAACCAGTTTTTCGATTTGGACTGAATATCGCACAGCCCTAGTACGAAGTCAAGTCCTTGATGCAGGAACTTCATAGAAATATTCTGAATTCTATCAATATATTTAGGCATTAGCACTCTATCAAGGTCATGCTAGGTGAGCAACCAAAGATTGTATCAATGTTGGCATTATACCAAACTCAAGAAAGGCAGCATACAGTTTGGACCTTCCACATATAAAGAATCCTTTCTTAGATTATGTATTTCATCTTACTTGCATGATCCAAAGAAACTCATGACATAAAGACACGAAACACAAGGACAGCCAATCACAATTCTCAACTCAACTCAACTAAGCCTGTCGGCTATATGGATTCTCTTTCTCCATTCTAAACGATTTTGGGTTAAATCCTCATAAATATGTAATGCTTCTAGGTCACATTATACTACTCTCCTCCAAGTCAGTTTAGGTCTACTCCTTTTCTTTCTATCCTCTAACCTAACGTACTCTATTTGTCTAACTAGAGCCTTCGTATGTCTATGTTTCACATGACCAAACCACCTCAATCTCCCTTCTCTCAACTTATCCTCAATTGGCACCACTCCTATCTTTTCTCTAATACTTTCATTACGGATTTTATCTAATCTAGTATGACCAATCACAATTAAAAAAAGAAAAAAAAAAAAAAAGCACAAGCAAGCCAAATCTAATAGAAATACCACATAAAAGCCAATTCAAGAAGAACATTCAAAACTCCTTGCAAAGGCCAATAATGTTTGTCAGTTATGATTTTTCATCAATCTTCTTCCTATACAAGCCAATACATTGATGGCAACTTTTGCATGATTTGGATGCTCCTTATGGTCCAACAAGTTCTGTGCCTCATATTTGTGAACCTAGTTAATTTCTTAGTTCAAGTCAAAAGTTTTTACCAAATTTTCACAAATGACTGTAAGAAAAATGAATCTATAATTTTTCTCAAAGACCCTTGTCCTCCAGTAGCATGCTGCAAATTTATTCTTTCACACACATAAATACTAAATGCATAAGTATAAACCATTAAAGGTAATGCATTCAATAAAGGGAGTAGCTAGCAACCAACCCATCTTCAAATATTTTTAATTCAATAAAAATCTGACCTAGATTTATCAACACTAAATTACACAGTAGTATCATGCATTTAAATCAAAACAAACATGCTATTCTTGCAAATAAGCCAATCAACCTCATTCTGTTTGGATTGTACCAGCCGCAACTAGCATACTTGAAAATAAAAGTTTTGTATAAGGTTAACAAACTCAATAAAGGAATTCACAAGACTCAATTTATTTACTTCAATCAAGTTATCAACTGGCAGAAAGCATCAAGGTTTCTTTTAGCTGTAACTGTACATATCCAGACTAGTGCCTCATCTTTTTAAAATCATTTCATAATGATAAATCATAATGTGACAAGTGATTAGCATCTGGTGCTTTAGTAAGAACCATTTATCACCCCCATTCTTTCTTTGCTGTGATTATAACAAAAGTACAATTACCACCTTGTTTCTATAAGATGATGCATCTTACCTTACGCACATCCTACCTTATGAATAAAAAAGCCAGCAGAAACGATTTAAGTAACACTCAGATTTTAAAAGACAGGGTACATTTCTGTTTGGAATCGAGGTTAGGATTACTTTTCAAATGGGGAAAAAACCTTTTGAAATGTTGTTGCACCTAGCATTTTGAGACTATGTTTTTAACTGTTTTGGAGTTTGTATGATTGGAAAATATCAAAACATCAAAAACTAAATAAAAAACCAAAAGCATTTCATTTAATCAGTAATTTAAAGATGGTGCTTTTCTCAACCTAGTTACAACAGCAATGCCAAATAGGGAATCTAGGCATTTCAATCACCAACTTAAAAAAAAAAAAAAATCTGGAAAACAAAGATTACTGAGAATCATGCAAATTCTTAATCAATCTTCACTCAAAGAAATAATTAGGAATTCTGAAACGCATTGATTTCACAATAACTGATACCAATCAAGAAACATTTTACACAATTACTGTACCTTGGTAGGATCATAAGCAGTTTTTCGGAGCTTCTCAGAAAGGCGAATATACCCAAATGACCAAAACACCGAAATGAATGCAGCTGCTATCCCACCAGCAGTAGCATAAAAAGAAGCTGGAGACGAGATCTTCCCAGTGATTACAATAGAAAACGAAAGAATCACAGCTGCTACCACTGTGCATATTAGTTGGCCCCAAAACCCTAAACTGCCCAACCGCTTGAAATACCTCGATGTAATCTCCAATCTCTTCGCAACCTACACAAAACACAAAATGACAATCTTTCACTCCAATCCAAACAATACACAAAATATTCACAGTCAAATTCGATAAGAGACAGAAAAGGAGAGAACCTGAGCTAGCTTGGCCCTCTCCGCCTCATCGTTTGAGTGAGTGAAAGCAGGAGAAACCGGAGAAGAAGCATTTGTTTTGGTAAAGGAGAGCTTCAATTTTCTGGTTTCAAGAAGATCATAAGACAATGAAGCACAAGGGAATGAGATTGATCGCGTGAATTTGCGCGGACAATTTGAGGGATAGAGTGGTCGGTAATCTGTTAGACGGTGGCGTTGGAGGAGAGAAAGCGCAGGACCTACCGTCACAGCCGTTGCTGCTGCTGCGGCCGGCCGGAGTAGCGTCTGCATAGTTAGTGATGATGATTGCAAGTGAAGCAAAGCACAGAAGTATGGGGAAAGTATGGGTTGATACTGGCTTTTCCTTTCGAGCTGCGAAAATTAAATAATAATTATAAGTGTGAATTACTTTTTAGTCCTAAATTATGTTATAATTAATTTTTCCACCCATCTATTTTAAAAATTAACGGTTTCATCTTATATTTTTATTCCATCGTACAAAAGGTCCTTAGTTAAAAAAAATGTCGTTATTTGACATGAAATAACTATACAACCCTTGATTAAATTGCAAAATCCTTAAAAAGCCTGACCTTCTCTCTGTACATCTCTCCTCATTCAAATCTCAAATGCTATAAGAGTGTAGATGGAGACAGTGGCGAAATCAAAATTTAAGCTGGGGGACTAAGATCTTGCGAATATTTTTTTATTGTTAATAATTAAATTAGGAAAAACTTAATATGAACACACTAAAACTAAACCCATCCTAGGTGTGACATGTTAAGTGAAAAAATCTGATAAAAGTTACAAAACAAAATTACGTAGCAAAAAGAAAAGACAGGCATCTATGTTAACAAAAAGAAATAGGAGAACATCCAAAAAGACATCGAAGAAGCACAATTATTATATAATCTATATCATATCTATCTATACGTTACTTGTTGGGTCTTGACATCCTAAGCTGCACTCGTCACTCTTTCATAGCATAAAACTCATTAATTATAGAATCGATGCTAAAAGTATCAACTATCGCTTTCTCAATACAAGTAATCAAGGAATTTGCAAGAAAATCACTCCCATCTTATTATGAAGCTTAGTCTTTACAAGACTCATAGTTGAGAAAGCACGCTCAGTAGTAGCAGTTGAGACTAGGAGTGTCAAAACAAGTTTAACCAACCTATCAATAAGAGGATAAATAGTTGACTTTCTCGATTTTATTAAATATTGGCATAATTTAGAGATAGTTGATAATTTTTGCATTTCAAGATCATGTTGAATATCACATTCAAAATGCTCCAATTGATACTTTAAATGTAATTTTTCTTGTTTTGAAAAATCTTCAGAATAAAACTTATTTGCAAGGCTGCAAACATCATCAATTCTAAATGATTTGAAGTCATCCCTTGGATCAAAAGAGAAGCTAAGGGTAAGCAACTCCACTATATCTTCCTTAAATCTAACATTTAGTTCTTGCAATTGTGAGTCAATAGTAGTAATGAAGACATCAACTCGAAAATAATGCTAGAATGTAACTGGGTCTCTTTGATTGCGAGTTCTGCCTCGACCAGAATTATAATGAGCATTCATATTAGGAATATCTATTTCATATTTCTCACAAAATAATTTCACACTTTCAAGCAATGAATCCCATCCACTTTCTCTCATTTTTCGAATCAACATTTTTGTTATTGATACTAAATGCATTGCATTCAGAATATCTTGAGACTTACGATGCAAGGCTTAGCAAAGGTCACTATGATTTCAAGTATCTTTGTCATAAGATGCAAAATAATCACAAATTCAAAACAAGTGATAGCATTATAAGCATAATCAGCATCTCCCCTTTGGCTATAAGTAGCCCCTTCAGCAATTATGGTTTCAAGACTAAATAAGTCGCTTCAAACATAGTCACTAAGATTCTAACAGAGCTTAAGTGAGAACTCCATCGAGTATCACCAAACCGTTTTATAGTGCCAACTTGATTTAATCCTTCACTAGTTTTAAGCTCATCATTAGTAATCAATTTCTCAACTTTAGCAATTTGGACAACTTGCAATTGATCATGCCTTTTAGAAGAGGAAGTAACAACATTGGTAATAAGAGTTAATTTAGAAAAAAAAATTGATGAACTGTAATTACCTCTCTAGATGCAGCAACCAATACTAATTGAAGTCGATGAGTGAAACAATGTATGTGATAGGCATATAAGCATTCACTTAAAAATAAAGCTTGTAGTACAGACCATTCCCCATGCATATTACTAGCTTCATCATAATCTTAACCTCGAATATTTTTTATACTCAAATTATGCAGAGAAAAAACATCTAAAATTTCCTTTTTCAAAGTCAAAGCAGTAGTATCAAGGACATGAACTAGATCAAAAAAAGGCTTTCGTACATAGTCATGTTTATTAACAAATCTCAACATAATGGCCATTTGCTCCTTTTTTGATTCATCACGAGCATCATCAACAATAACGTGAAATTTTCCATCACCAATCTCATCACAAATTGCATCTTGTACCTTATTAGATATGACATGTCAAATTTCCTTTTGAACTTTGGGTGAAATATAAGATGCATTTTGAGGAGCATTTTCCAATACCACCGATTCCACCTTATTATTATAAGAACCCAAAAGTTTAATAAGTTCAATGAAGTTGGCCCTATTTTTTGAACTAGAGCTTTCATCATGACGTCTCAGAGCACATGCTTGGAATATCAACCATTTAATAGCACCGCATGAGACTTTTAACCTTAGAAAGTTATTTTCAATTTGTTGGCAAGATTGCTTTTCAATCACCTTTTTAATATGTTCATTGTGGTTCATAAGATCCCTAGACTTTTTCACTACAACCTTATACAATGAGTTAGGATCTTTTCCCACATGACATAAGAAAGCATAATTTTCCGCATCATTTACATTTTTTCCATGTACAAAATCTCTCAACTATAAATGCACAAGAACTAGGACGTCCAGAAGGCTTGTTGAAAAGATAGTAGAGAAGACAAAAGGCTGCATCTTTGGTTGGGGAATATTCCAACCATTCAAGAAAGAACTTAAACCATAAAGCTTGAAAGCGATGATGATTCTTATCATATGAATATTTAGACATAATAAATTGATAAGGTCCAGCTTTGATATAAGCCCTTTGAATTTCATTGGGATGTTTTCAGGATCATGTTCTACAGATGAGATACCAATTTCTTGTAATTCAATTCGAGGAGTTTTAGGTGGACGACTTTGAGAAATTGGATTCTTAATAAAGGTTGGCTTATGCTCAAGAATTGAATTAGAATTCTCCTCAAATGAGTGGCCACTTTCAATTGGAGTTGAAACAAGTACTTCTAAATCTTGACAACCCATTTTCATAAAATACGTATCAATAGTTTTATTCTTGCCTATGAAGTTAGCTTGTTAATTTTTCTAACCTGAATTAAACAAACAAAAAAAATATATATATATTAGATCACAATTCATACATTTACATAGGTGCAAAAGTAAAAGCCTCAAATTTCATTAAAAATTTTGCAAGTCTAAAATTCTACACACACATATAATTATAACAATTAAACAAAATTAATAATTTAGTTAATAAAAAATAATAAAAGATTTCATCAATTTTTTCATCTATGATGTATCCATGTTAATTTTCAAAACTTCTCAAAACCCTGTAGATAGAGCTATCAATTATGAATATAATATAGAATCACAACTCACAAGGGGAAGATAGAGAATAATAATACAATTATTTAAAATAAAACACAAATAGGTAATTAAAAATAATAAAAATTTCATCAATTTTTTTTTTACCTATCTATGCTGAATTTCAAAGCTTAATAAAACTAGGGTGGCAATTCGGGTTGATGGATCGTGTTCGTATCATGCAACATGCGATATGAATACAATTAAGATCGACACGAACATGACACGATTAACAAATCGTGTCAAAAATTTAAATACGAACACTGACCTTTCCATTGTACGGACTACACAATATGACACGATTAATATTAAATTGTATTAGGTGTATTCAACACAACACAACCCATTTAATGCGAAATAACCTATTTAACATGGTTTAGCATGACTTAACCAATTTAACACGCTATATAAGTGGGTTTATGGATCATAGTAGGTCAAATGGATTAGTGAGTCACGGGTCAATACGTGACACGAATGTTAAACCGTGTTATAAACATGTCAAGTCAGGTTAACGAGTTAATCTGTGATACGACACGATTATACTCGTATCATAAATTGGTTGATATGAATTCAACACGAACACGAATAAGCCTAATCTAAACCCTATATTTTTGTATCGTATTCGTGGATAGTATCTAAAATTACCACCCCTAAATAAAACTCCATAAATAGAATTATCAATTATGGATTAAAATGTAAAATGAAAGTGGGAAGGTAGAGAATAATTACTTACTTGTGATTGTGAATGGTGAAAGCAAGAGTGGAAGAAGGGTGGGCGTGGATTCACTCTATTTGTGACTATTCTTCAATTCGGCAAGAGTTGCGGCTTACTGGCTTCTCTAACACTCTTTGAAAATGAGAATAACTTGGCTTTTTAAATTTTAAGTGTTGGAAGATAATGGGCTAAAAATATTTAAATAAATTTATTGGTTTAATGAGTATGGGCTGGTTTTTAAAGTTATGGATTTAATGGGCTAGATGGCTTTTAATGGGCTAGATAGCTTTTAAGTTATGTAACATAAAGGTGGTTGGGCTAAATAGTTTTTTATTATTTAATGATTCTTTGATTATATATAAATTTTTTGATAGGCCAATTGGACAAAAAATGCCTAACGTTTATGTTAATTTATATTTATATTCATAATTTTTAATTTTGATTGAAATAGTCACATCTTTAAGATTTATCACGATGGTATTCAATGGAGTAAAATTAAATTTAAAAACTTAACAGTAAACTATGATATAGTACCTAAAGTTTTATTTGATTAATAAATGAAAGTTTTTGATAGAATATTGATTTAATATAAACATTTGGTCAATTGATTAAATTTTATATTTAAAAGTATATTTTATTTTATATTTATTTTTAATTGAAATTTTATACTAAAAAATATTTTTATTAATTTCAATTAATGTAATTATCTTTTGAATCAACTCAAATAAATCTATGTATCCAAATATAAAATATAAAATTAAATTTATATATTTTTACAAAGCAATTTAAAAAAAAAGTATATAATTGAAAAGAATGTGTCCCGCATGAATTGTAAGATCCATTAAATAAAATGTGTATTTTATATATAGTTTACTTTAGTTAACATGTGTATTTTATACAATGGATGCTACAATTTATGATAAATTGATTTTAAATATAAATTTTTGCACTATTTTTTTTTCTTTTTCTTTCTTTTTCCTTTTGAAGAGAAGTGTAGAACCATGAATATTATTGTGTTGATTTTTTTTTTTAACCTTTGAATTAGAATTTAAACTCATTGGTGAGTTTTTCAAAGGATTTGTGAGTAATAATTGAAAAAAAAAGATCATATGTAAACCAAATTTATTATGTAGATTAAAATATATGATATATAATATTAAGACATATAAATCATATAACTTATATAAGTTCTTTACATTACAAATTCCGTGAAAATGAAAAAGTAAAATATACGAGTTCTTCACAAATTTTCATACAATTGTTTTTTCTTTTCATTTTTTTCTTTTTTTTTTTTTTTGAAGAGAAGAATAAAATTGTAGAATTGAGTTTTTTTTTTCTCTTCAATTAAAAATTGATTACATTAATAGGTTTTTCAAAAATTTAGTAAAAAGTCAATGAAAAAAAATTTATGCTTAAACCAGTTTATCATGAAGTATAGCACGCATTAAATAAAATATACATATTAATTAGAGTAAACTATACATAAAATACATATTTTACTTAATGGATGCTATAATTCATATAGGATATATTATTTTTAATTATATATTCTTTTTAAAATTATTTTTATAAAAATATTTAATTTTTTTTTACATTTTATATTCGAATACATAGATTTATCTGTCTTCATTCAAAAGATAATTACATGAATTGAAATTAATAAAAATGTTTTTTAGTATAAAGTTTCAATTAAAAATAAATATAAAATAAAATTTAATTTTAAATATAAAGTTAATCAAAAGACTAAAAATACCAAACTTTTATATTATATCACTATTATATCCAAAACTTTTATTTATTAAGCAATTTACCATTAATTTTTCAAATTCAATTTCATTTTATTGGATACAATCGTGATAAATCTTAAAGATGTGACTATTTCAGTCAAAATTAAAAGTTATAGATATAAATATGAATTAACATAAATGTTTGAAATTTTTTGTCCAATTAGCCTTTTTTATAACATTGATAAAAAAGGAATCATACAATGCTTTCACAAAATAAAAATTTGTCAAGAACAATCGTAACTTTAAAATTATTGCATAATTTATTGTTTTATAAAATTATATTCATTTAATTTTTACACTAATTGTTATATTTAGAAAATTTGCATTCATTATTATTTTTTTCTCTCATTAAGTTTTTTTTTTTTTTTTTTGAATTGAGTAAAATAAATTTTTTTACCCACTAACTTAACTTGTACACTTTGTTTGGATGGGATGAAGGAAGATTTAATAAAGTAACATATAGTAAGGGAAAATATAATAAGGCAAAGTAATAGTTTATTTTATGTTTGAGAGTAAGGTAAAGTATGGTAAAGTAAGGTAATAATTTATTTTATGTTTGAAAGGAAAATAAAGTAAATGAAGATTTAATAATATTGTTTTGTTTGGAGGGAAGGTATTGGAAAGTAAAGTTAAATATGAATATTAAAAATATACCCTTTTTAGAAAACAATTAAATTCATTTCTTTCCTATCAATATATTCATTTTTCTTGCTTCTATTTTTAATATTTATGTAAGTTAAAAACATCAAAATTATTGGCTTCTATTTTGTTATTGTAGTTGAATAAATAATATATCATTTGATTAAAGTAAATAATGTCCAATAAAATTATATATTTTTGAAGGTTGTGGAGATACGAGATGGTAAAGAAAAAAAACATAAAAACAAGGAAAGGCTAATTTTGGGTTTTCAAAAATTAAAGAAGGATAATATAGAAATATAAAAACCTTAACCCCCTTAACGCACCAAATTAGTGGATTGAAAAATGGAAGGAAAACCCCCCCAAACAATCACCAAAAAACCATCTCTCCTACGTACTCTCATCCCAATTAACATAAAAATCTCCTAAAACTTTACTTTACCATACCCTCAAAACCTCTCCATCCAAACAATCTGTTAGACTCGACCCCTGTCTCTAATCTTTAGTCTAAAATTCATTATAGGGTAATTTGCTTCTTCATTTAAATTAATATTCTCATTATCACTTTGTTTGATTTCACATTAAGAGCTACTTTAATTCCAACTCTTCACAAAACATTTAAACTTGAATAATCATTATTGCATGCATAACTTTTTCTTCACATTGCTATAGCTATAACTTTAGCCAAACTTGTGAGGATAATCTTTAATCTCCTATACCAATTGTTATGAAGGCATAGCATGTTAAAGTTGAATACAATGGGGATTTGGAGGTTTAAGCCTTAGGCATTAAAATTTCTTTAAAAAGATGGAGATGTTAGGTAATTTCTTTTTTTTTTTCTTATAAAATAATGCCAAGTCAGTAAATATGGTTACATGCACTTTAATGTTACTCAAATTAAAATTAGAAAATATTTAAATTACAAATTAAATTAAGGAATGATATAATGGAAAAAATATTTACTTGAGTTGATGAGTTTTTTATAAAAATTTACCTAGAGGTTATCATTTTCTACCACACATCAATACATGCAAAATAGGCCATTGTTTAGGATCTTAGTTTTTTTTTTTTACCCATTAATATGCAGATATAGGAAAAAACCAAGGCCATAGAGATAGAAAAAAAGAATAGATTTAGAGACTCAGGTAGTTATAACTCATAAAACAAAGCCCATATATAGGCTTACAAACTAAAAAGCCCTAGAGGTTAGGCACACTTAAAGCTCAGAGATCAACAAGTTCTTCAACACATCGTTGATATTCTCAAGCTCTCAATTTGGTTGTAGCTTTTGACTAGAAGAGCAATACTTTAATTCCAACTCTTCACAAAACATTTAAACTTGAATAATCATTATTGCATGCATAACTTTCTTCACATTGCTGCAACTCTAACTTTAGCTAAACTTGTGAGGATAATCTTTAATCGCTTATACCAATTGTTATGAAGGCATAGCATGTCAATTTTGAATACAATGCCGATTTGAAGGTTTAGGCCTTAGGCGTTCAAATTTCTTCAAAAAGATGGAAATGTTAGGTAATTTCATTTTTTTCTTATAAAATAATGCCAAGTCAGTAAATATGGTTACATGCACTTTAATGTTACTCAAATTAGAATTAGAAAATATTTAAATTACAAATTAAATTAAGGAATGATATAATGAAAAAAATAATTACTTGAGTTGATGAGTTGTTTATAAAAATTTACCTAGAGGTTATCATTTTCTACCACACATCAATACATGCATAATAGGCTATTGTTTAGGATCTCAGTTTTTTTTTCCTTTTACCCATTAATATGTAGATAGAGTACAAAACTATGGCCATAGAGAAAGACAAAAAGAATTGATTTAGAGGCTCAGGTAGTTATAACTCATAAAACAAAGCCCATATATAGGCTCACAAACTAAAAAGCCCTAAAGGTTAGGCAGACCTAAAGCTCAGAGATCGACAAGTTCTTCAACACATCGTTGATCTTCTCAAGCTCCCAATGAGGTTGTAGCGTTGGCTAGAAGAGAAATACTTTAATTCCAACTCTTCACAAAACATTTAAACTTGAATAATCATTATTGCATGCATAACTTTCTTCACATTGCTGCGACTCTAACTTTAGCCAAACTTGTTAGGATAATCTTTAATCTCCTATAACAATTGTTATGAAGGCATAGCATGTCAAATTTGAATACAATGCGGATTTGGAGGTTTAGGCCTTAGGTGTTCAAATTTCTTCAAAAAGATGGAGATGTTAGGTAATTTCATTTTTTTTAATAAAATAATGACAAGTCAATAAATACGGTTACATGCACTTTAATGTTACTCAAATTAAAATTAGAAAATATTTAAATTACAAATTAAATTAAGGGATGATATAATAGAAAAAAAAATTACTTGAGTTGATAAGTTGTTTATAAAAATTTACCTGAAGGTTATCATTTTCTACCACATATCAATACATGCATAACAGGCTATTGTTTAGGATCTCAGTTTTTTTCCCCCCATTAATATGCAGATAGAGTACAAAACTAAGGCCATAAAGATAGACAAAAAGAATAGATTTAGAGGCTAAGGTAGTTATAACTCATAAAACAAAGCCCATATATAGGCTAACAAACTAAAAAACCCTAGAGGTTAGGCAAACCTGAAGCTCAGAGATTGACAAGTTCTTCAATACACCATTGGTCTTCTCAAGCTCCTGATGAGGTTGTAGTGTTGACTAGAAGAGCAATACTTTAATTCCAACTCTTCACAAAACATTTAAACTTGAATAATCATTGTTGCATGCATAATTCTGTTCACATTACTTCAACTATAACTTTAGCTAAACTTGTGAGGATAATATTTAATCTCCTATACCAATTGTTATGAAGGCATAGTATGTCAAATTTGAATACAATGGGGATTTGGAGATTTAGGCCTTAGGCATTCAAATTTCTACAAGAAGATGGAGATGTTAGGTAATTTCATCCTTTTTTTTTAATAAAATAATGCCAAGTCAGTAAATATGGTTACATGTACTTTAATGTTACTCAAATTAAAATTAGAAAATATTTAAATTACAAATTTAATTAAGGGATGATATAATGAAAAAAATAATTACTCGAGTTGATGAGTTGTTTATAAAAATTTACCTAGAGGTTATCATTTTCTACCACACATTAATACATGCATAATAGGCTATTGTTTAGGATCTTAGTTTTTTTTTTTTTTTTACCCATTAATATGCGCATAGAGTACAAAACCAAGGCCATAGAAATAGAAAAAAAGAATAGATTTAGAGGCTCAGGTAGTTATAACTCATAAAACAAAGCCCATATATAGGCTCACAAACTAAAAAGCCCTAGAGGTTAGGCAAACCTGAAGCTCAGATATCGACAAGTTCTTCAACACACGATTGATCTTCTCAAACTCCCGATGAGGTTGTAGCATTGACTAGAAGAGCAAATATTGAAGGTTCCTGCAACTATTGCTTTGTTTAGATGGGGTGAAAGAAGGTTTAGTAAAATAAGGTATGGTAAGGTAAAGTATGGTAAGGTAAGATAGTGGTTTATTTTATATTTGGGAGGAAAGTAAAGTAAGGTAAATCAAGGTTTAATAACATTGTTTTCTTTGGAGGGAATGTATTAAAAACTAAGGTTAAATATGAATATTACAAATATACTCTTTTTATAAAACAATTAAATTCATTTCTTTCCTATCAATTTATTCATTTTTCTTGCTTCTATTTTTAATATTTATAAAAGTTAAGAATATCAAAATTATTGGCTTCCATTTTTTTATTATAGTTGAATAAATAATATATCATTTGATTAAAGTAAATAATTGCCAATAAAATTATATAATTTTTGAAGGTTGCATCCAATAAATAATATATCATTTGATTAAAGTAAATTTTTGTTAGTAGGACATGGAATTGCTTGAATATACCCTACTAGCTCTTCTCACAATTTTAACAATAGTTAAGGGCTATGGAAGTGGATGGACTGATGCTCATGCCACCTTCTATGGAGGGGGTGATGCATCTGGCACAATGGGTAAGAAAAACCCACAAAAAATCTCTATATGTAATTCTACTTAAATTTTCTTATACTTAACAATATTGGGTTCTTTTGTTTATTTGTAGGACGAGCTTGTGGGTATGCGAATATCTTTTCAACAATGGCTTGACCTATGGAGTTTGTTTTGAAATTAGATGTGCAAATATGATGTGTAGTGGTGTCATTAAGAAAAAAAAATGTATGAGCATAAAAAGAAACCATTAAGTAAAATTTGATCACCACATCCATTCATTAACTTTTTTTTTTAATAACCACATCCATTCATCAGTATCATGTTTTCAATAATTTTAAATAGCCACATCCATATAAAAGATATCTTGTTTTAATTTAAATAATTTTCTCCCTTTTCCTCCCTAACTATCATGCACATACTTAAGAAAAAAGGGAAAAAAAAATTGATGGTAAAATCACAGAAGCCATGGTAAAATCACAGAATCCAACTATATTAAATCATATAAGCCAACCTTCAAATGGTAATTAATCACAAATTAAAAAAGGATGATCACTAAACTCTCAAATCATTTCACTTCACAAAAGATTCATAATGCTGTTTGTGCATAATAATTTTAACAGTCAACTCTATAGATGTAACATCCCAAATTTTTAAATAAAAATTATTTTCTAACTTCTGGTATTGTGAGCTTTGCATAGGTATTTTCATTTCGAGAAAAGTTCATCGACAACCAGGACTGCATTTTCAGGCCAGACACATGGGTTGTTGGACCTACTTCGAAAGTAGGTCAACACTATAGTGCTTGCCACCATTTTTAGATGCCCCAAACCCATTCCAGGTGTCAAAATTGGCATAAGTAAATCCAAACTCCCAATGCCCCGTTTTACATAAGGTTGAGTTTAGAATAAAAATTTATAAAATATTTGTGGGTAGCTAGAAAATTGTAATTCCTTTTGCAATAGTTTAATAGCATCGTTAAGGACTGCGGGGTATGTTTATAGAATTTTTAAAGTTAGTTTGGATGATTTTTGAAAAATATTAGTTTTAAGCCTTATAGCTAAATTGTGTAGTTACTTGAGAACTATCTAGTTTAGTAGGTCCAAGAGGGGCTGTATGATGTTGTTATGATCTGGGCCTAAGGCCTTAAAAGTGCTGTTTGGGTTGCCTTACAGGTTCGATAGGTCCTAAATATAAGAAAAACTCAACTGGATTTTCGGCATAAATTATGATGTCATTGACTCTTTAAACTCTTATTTTGTGTTGATACTGATGAATTCATTAATATAATTGTTTAGGTGATCAGAGTTAGCCTTCTTCTTTCGTCCAGCCACCGTAGTGATATCTAGTGGATTTGTGAGTAGATATTAATTTTATTTATAATTTTAATATTATTATATATTCAAGGCATGCCCATGCATTCACTTATAAATATATGTATGTAGTTAAATACTAGGCACACTTTGTATTGTATTTTTATTTAATGAAATAGTTGTGGGTGTCACCTTAAGGCAAATTAGAGTTGTGTGTGTGCGTCGGTGTGCGTGTGGCGTGATATTGGATATGGGTAGAATGGGTAGAATGGCTGAAATTTGACTCGCTGGGACCCGATCCTTTTGTAGATAAGTTAGGGTGAGTATGGCTTTGAGTTGATCTCGCTGACCCTTGCATTTGGATTATTAAGAGAAAGTCAAGCTCGAGTTTATTTCACTAGCAGGTGTTGGAATTAAGAGAGCTGTATAAGGGATCAACTCCATATATATGTATACTTTAATGTGACACATGGGTGTGTGAGTGCTCTAAATTATTTTTTGTGCGAATATTGTTTAATTGTTTGGAAATATATGTGTATATTGCATTTCATACGTAGGAATACATTAGGCTTAGATAGTTATAGAAATTGTATTTAAAATCAATATCTTACTTTATAAGTCGAATGCTCATCCCTGTTCAACTATTTTTTCTCATGTGATAGGTGGACTCTTTTTGTGAATAACCTGCTTCCTTTCTCGCAGGTTTACCAGAAGCAGTTTAGCTATATTTCATTTCGTTGATTTATAATCTAGAACTCCACATGTGCTAGTAGTGTTCTAATCTTGATTGGGACTATAATAATTTATTTCTTTGAAGTTGTAAACTTATTATATGGGTATGTTGGAATGTTTGAGATGAGTATTTATCTTGGATGAGGGAGCTGAGCTCCCATTTGATTATTTATTATTTTAAGGATTATGAGGGTGAGCTGAGCTCCCCAAATTGAGTTATTTTGTATTTACAGATCGAGTGAGTTAATACTCCCCATTAGGTAGTCCAATTTATGATCAAACTCTATCATTTTGATTTCTTGAATTTGGACTACAGTTATGAGTTTTATGGTTGGGCTAGGGATAGTTAGGCTTACTACGGGCTTTGAGGGCTTAATGCTGACCCAATTCTTAGTGCCGATCCAGCCCATGGAATCGGATCTTGACAATAGAACAACTAAATACTAATGCCTAACTGGTTGGGCATACAAAATCCAAAGAGCTTTCACATAATGGCTTTCACGTAGGATCACGCCTCCCAAAATTGAATCCATTACCATAACTCATAACTAATAAATACGAGCCACAACCCATAGTAAATTCTTAACATGTTTGTTCATATAATTACCACAACACTAATTATGTGGTCAATTACCTGCAGCCATCACATGTAATAATAAGCTCTCAACATCTCCAGTTTTTACACAAGATAGACATAAGTAGTAGACATCATCTCTGGCTCGATTCCTATATCCTTTATTAAAGTCCATATCTCACTCTCTAAAATTGGAAGTCTTTTATTGGCATTCAACTACTCAGTGGTTGATTGTATAATAACATTCACCATGTCATTGCTTGATTGCAAAATAGCGTTAGCCACCTCAGTAGTTGACTACATGATAGCATTAGCCACACTATCATGCCCCTCCTTGAAAAATAGCAATTCAACATCAACTCCAAAATTTTTTGCCTTCTTTGAACTTCAAGCTTCAAATTGTGCTTAGGATCTACCTACTTTAGGAGCTTCAAGAGCTTCAGATTGTGCCTAGGATCTACCTGTTTCAAGAGTTTCTTTATCTTGACTACCATATTCAAATAGATTGAAATTTTCCAAAGTAACCTCATAATGCGAAACCATGAAATCAATTCCATCAATTGTATTCCCTGAAGTGGGGTCACCAATGTCTTTGTCACACCCTACTCTCCGTTAAGATGTAACATGATCCCGTAGTATACCTAATGAATTACCGTACTTCGCCTACTGATAACCCATTAGATATACTACAAGGGATTTTAAAACAATTTTCGTGAAATTTAAATCATCGATTAAAATCTGGTGTTATAAAATTTTTTCAAAATTTCGGCAAAGTGCCGGCTGTGTTTTGAGAAAACAGTTCTTCAAACCTAAAAAGGAAAACACTCCCAATATGTTTTCTCAAATACAACTCCAATAACTTCATTTCAACTCACAATTCAAATCTCAATAATCAAATCAATTCATTTTCAAACCAACCTCACCATAAAAGATACCTTTCATTTATTACAAGACTCAAAATTAATATTACAAAACTATTCAGGTAAATGAAATCTCAAATTTATATTTACAATAATTTACATTTAATTACATACCAAAATATTTTACAAGCGTTTTTATACAACTGCTCAAATAATTTACATACATATTATTACATGCATACATCAAAACCTGTGTACATAGGTATACCTGGAGCTGATCTGAATGTCTCTTCAAAGAAGCTTACTCAATTGCTCTATGCTCTTTTCACCTGCGACAGCATACAAAGCTATCGCTGAGTGGTGAACTCAGTGGTGCACAACTATAATTTAAAACATAGTACAATATACCTTAACAAAAATTACAGTAAATAATTTGAAAATCTGGATACTCATCAAATTCCAAAACTTAAAATATTCATTGCCAATAATATAAATCATTTGTATAAAATGACTTTGATCACGAAATTCAATTTATCAAATCATAACTAACCATTTAAGGTAATTCCAACAATTTATTGGAAATAAAGATTAATTCCAATAAAATCGATTATACAAAAATCCCATTTGAAATCGAAATTCTTTATCACAAAAACCATTCTTTATCTCAAAAGCCATTCTTTATCTCAAAAACCATTCTTTATCTCAAAAACCATTCTTTATCTCAAAAGCCATTCTTTATCTCAAAAGCCAATCTTTATCTCAAAAACCATTCTTTATCTCAAAAGCCAATCTTTATCTCAAAAACCATTCTTTATCTCACTAACTATGCTAGACTAATCTGAAAGGGTCATCATCGGGGTGATTCTAACTCCCTATGATCGGGGAGGTCGAATCATCGTGCACAGTACACACCACAATAATGAATCTTCCGAAAGGGCCATAACATAAAAAAAAAAAAAAAACTTAGATCTAACCTCTAATAAGAGGAGAATATAAGCCTGTGCACGTACCATGGTAATCAAAACACAACTAACTCCATTGTCTTCTCAACAAATGAGAGAGACGGGTAATAACCTAGCCAAGCATCTATAGTGAGATATAAAACAACATCACAATCTTTTAGTGAGCATAAATCACAATACAATTCGATTCAAAGTCAATTCCAATATCCAATAATTTTTATGCTCATCACAATACAAATCATAAATTCGCATTTTTCAATGCAAATTGCCCATCACAATTCAAAACATGTTCTATCACAATTTTCCAAAACATAATTTATTCAATTCACAACAATGCTTAATACTTGTGGAAATACCATTTCACAAAGCTAAATTCATACATACTATAACAATTTCAATAATCATTGAATTAATTCAATACTTGTTAAACATAATACATAAGAAAAATATATCATTTAATCATATGAAATATTCAGAACAAAATCAGTTAAAAACTAGTTGTGCACAAACCTGATTTGAGTCGCTCCTAGGCTTGACTCAATGTTCTTTATGCTTCTCAATATCCTTATCAACTGAAACACACAATTTAAAGTGTTTCAGTACTCCATGAATTTGTTTTCAACCATAAAATTCAATATCTAAATTTTCTAGGTACTATTCCCTTCAATTCATTTCATTAGTCAACTTATAATGTTGACCCTTGATGCACTCTAAATGAGTCAATTCCAATGTTACCAATATGTCACATTTTATAGCCCTTTAGTGTTGGTATATGGTACCCAATTTATTTTCAAGTGTATTGCATTTTATTGCAATTTACCGGATTTCAGTGTACTATTTTGACCTAGTCGAATGACTTAGTTCCCTTGGTTTTTGAGTTTCAGTCCAAACTACAAATTTGTAGATCTATGTCTTATTGCACGCGAGGAAAAATTTCAGGTTATTCTGAGTTGTATAGACCAAGATATGGTCAATTTACCAATGCTGGACAGAATGCACTAAAATGGTAGGCTTAGATCATTTTTAGGTCACTTTTGGTTCGGCCAGTTTTGGTACCTGAACTTGTGCAAGCTATTTGACTTGGTTCTGGCCATTTTTGGGCTTTGGTGTCTTCATAAGAATTGTAGATCTATGTATAAACTATTCATGGTAAAAATTTCAGATCATTTGGACCTGTTTTGCGTAAGTTATGGTCAAAACACTAACTGCTGCCTAAATAGTGAATTTTCAGGCTTTCAAGTCACTAATCCGGATTTGATCATTTTTCAAGTCACCTTCTAGGCAGAATTTAGGTAAGCTTCCTTCATGAAAGTTGGCACATTTTGTGCTTAGTTCAACCTGCAATTGGTTTCATACCAATTGGAGTCACACACTTAAGGTTCTAAGTTAAAATGTACACTGCCCTATTACACATTGTTCATCACTTACCAATTACACATTCTATACTTACCAAGTTAACCATTCATGCCAATTCTGATCTGGTACCATACCATTAGCACACATTATATCACATTTTGGTCATTTTGGACAACTTGTAACCATTCTCAACATACACATTATAACTCAGAATTTTTTAAAGTCCATTTACATAATTTAACCACATGAACATACCCCATTTACATGTCCAAATTCAAACAATTATTCACATACACATGCTGCCACCATAAGCAACATAATTCAATAATATTTCATAAACTTAAACACTTCAATCTTCTTCATGAGGCTGCCACAAGTTTACGCATACCCATCAACTTCCATTTTCACTTTTTAAGTTTACAAATCAAACTTTACACATGGAATTCAACTTCAATATAATTAAACATTTAAATCAACATTCAAACAACCATTTATATGCAAGGACAAGCTGTTCATAGTGAGGTTTCATGGCTGCCAAAATGGCTCAACTTCAATAATTCATCAAACATCAAAATTCTTCCATAAATCAACTCCCTACAACATCCACTCAAAGTTTAAGGAAGCAAGATTGAAAAATACACATTACCTCTTTTGGACTTCTTCAAAACTCCACCAAAACTTTCCTTTCTTGCTCCCAAAATGTTGCCCAAGCTGTATAGAACAACTTTAGTGAAGAAACCTAGAAGAACTAATGGCTTGATGATGGTGGATGGAGCTTGCATGAAGGGGTGGCCATGGATGGACCTTGGAAGAAAATTTGGTTCAGCCAAATGAAAATTAAGTGGAAAAGATGATGAATGCAGAAAGTTAGTGGATGTTTCTGTCCACTTATGATATTATATGAGGAATAATGGTCCACTAACTTAGCTTAAGGATAAATTAATGTTAAACTTTTCATTATTCAAAATCTTACCCCAAAAGTTTTCTCATTTATTTTCATTTAAATTTCATTTTTTTCATGGGGTTTTCCAACTTTAATGTCACTTATTTTTAATGGACATTTAGGTTAAAAGGCAACTTGGGGTATCGATTGACCACAATGCCCTTATTCGAGTTGCATTCCCAATTTTTTGGTAACACCGAGTTTTGTCATTTTCTCGATTTCTCATTTTTCTTTGTACTAATTAATTAATTTTTCTTTGATATTTCTAATGACATTTTCCCCGCGGTCCAGGGCTAGTCAACGGTCTATGCCACAACTTCCCAGTGTGGTCACCCATCGCTATGGTTTTTGGCTCGTTTAACTTGATTACATTTCATTGCTATTATTTTTCCTTTATTTTTCTTGTATTTTCCTTTCTTGTATTTCATTATTTTATGTCTCCCTACTAACATTTAAATATAATTCTAGGCATCCTAGCTGTCCGGACAGACACTGGTCACCGGAATAGTAGAATACACTATCGAACATAGGGGTGTTACACTCTTGCCCTTCATTACTAACTATTCTCCATCTCATTTCTAATGCAGTCTCTGCATGTTTTCTAGTAGCCTTATCTTGTCCATAAAGTTGAACCAACTTCTAAAAATTTCTAACACTTTTATTCATCCATTCAGTAGCATCAGGTTTGACCTATAAGAACAAAAATGCAAAGAATAAGACAATTATTGAAATTTTTCAAAAAATTTAGAATAAGTACCATGGATAAGAAACTAACCGCAATCAACTTTTCCCAAACTTTAGGTTTAACTTTCCACATTTCTGTAATTGGATCCCAAGCAAAACCACTCATTCCATTGTTGAAAACATCATAGCATTGGAGAAATTGTCCTTTAATGTTTTTTATACAGTTTTGGAGCTTTTCCTTGTCTATTGGCTTATCAAGAAATTTCTCCTTCAACTCATTTTCCATATTATTCAATGCATGAGTAGTAAAAGTTCCACCAATTCTATTCCCAAATATGTGTTGGTGTAAGCATGCATCAACTAAAGCATCATCCATAGGATGTGTCCATGAAATATTTGCATCCTTATGAGGTGTTGTTGTTGGATTTTCCCTTTCTGGCATATTGATAACTACATAAAAATCACAATAAAATAAAATAGAATAAATTGCACTAAAAAAATACAAGCAAACACATAAACAATATTATTAAACAACATAATAAATATAATAAATATAATAATATTATGTTCACATATGAATTAAATTAAAGAAATACATAAACAACAAGACACTCTAAAGTGAAATAAAACAAAAAAAAAAATCATTCATTGTAATTAACCCACATAGTAGCTGCAATAAAATCTCTAAGCAAGTTTCCTTTTCTTGTTTCTTCATTATTGTCCCTACTAATGTGATGCTCCTCTTGCAAAACATTCATATTAAGAAGTTCATCATCAACTGCTGCAACTATTGTATCATTTGGATCTACACCCTTTAAATAATTATGCAAAATATAGCATGCAAAAATGATTTTCTTTTGAGTTTCAACACCATAGTGAGGCTCCCTCGAGCTTCCTATTATAGGGAATCGCTTCTTAAGTACTCCAAAGGCTCATTCAATTGCATTGCGCAAAGATGCATATCAAAGATCAAATAATTCATGTGCATTTCGTGATGGATTTCTTAAATACTATTTCAAGTGATATCGCTCTCCCTTATAAGGTGTAATAAGTCCACTTCTCAACATTAAGTTGGCATCAACAAGGTAGTATTTTCCTATAAAAAATTTTTTTTGTCATATTCTATGTTCATAATATACACAATACCTAAGTAAATTTATGATTTTTTTTTTAAATTACCTTCTGGAATTTTGAGAGGACATTGTCTACTTAATGCATCTTTAATGATTCTTGAATCAGATGTCGTCCCTTCCCATCCAGGTAACATAGGTGAATTTCAAATCAAATATGCATGCTGCCAGCACATTTTATGTTGGATACTCTTTCCTCCCACGGTACTTAGGAGCTTCATTATTAGACACTTTTACGTGAATATGTTCCATCAATAGCACCAACACAATCCTGACATTAAAGTATATAAGTAATACTCAAATAACACACATTAATATTAAACATTTGATTAAATAGACATTTAGTCACCTCAAAATATAGGTAGAATCTATTGCTGCTTTCTATTTCCAAAGGAATTGGTGATCCATTAGGTTGTCTCAAAAATTTCTCCTCCAACTCTATTATAGCTTGTAAGACATTGTGAAAATGTCGACTTGTTGTCTCACCAGAATGACCAAAAAAAAAAAAAAAAGAAAGGATACGATTGGTAACATTGTGTCCTAACAAGTAAAGTGATTTTGCAACTTGTTCTTCAACTATTACTCGCATTATTGGTCTAAGACCACCCTCTCCAACTACCAAATTACATAACTCCATGAAAGCTATAGGACGCATTCTTATTATACTTTGACAAAGATCACTTAGAAGTAATTGCGTCATTATTTTTTCTCTTACTTGTTCTCCTTCAGGCCTTATTTCATGTGTGATCTGACTCTTAACATGTTTAAGTTGACGCCTACATCTCGCATATCAACATAGTGTGATACAAACAGTTTGTGCTATTGCTAAGTGATGCACGAATTGCAATTTCACAATAGCATTATCTCGAATTTTTTGCAATTTCATGATAGCATTAACTCCAGTGTGTTGATCACCCATCTAAGATGAAATTTAGTTTTAATTAATGCATATTCAATGAAAAAATTCAAAAAAAATATAAATAATCCTAACAGGCGAGTTCTATACACATCTTTAATGATGTAATAAATTAAAGATAAAAGGATTGAAAAAAAAAATAATTATAAGGATCAGACAAAAATCAAGTAGTGGATGCGATAACATATATGATATATAATAGGTTACTTCTTTTCTTTAATATATATATATATATATATATATATATATATATATATATATATATATATTAAAGAAAAGAAGTAAGTGGTCATTGAGAGGTTGTGGTGCAGATTTAAAGTAAGAATTTAAAGGAAAAAACTACATTTGATGCACAAAGTGTAATATTCTTATGAAAGCTTTCTTGGACTTCTCTATTTTTGTAAAACATGTTTCGAGTCAAACTTATTGATGTGGATATATGGCTTTCAGGTGAGGGTCTAGGGAGCTCAAAAAGAAGTATTGCAGATCCTATTATGGCTGGTAATTATATACAGAATTGATCAAAATATTGTCTAAAAAAATGCTATAAAATCATTCAATTATGTGGTGTACTCAACTTTGCCAGATCAGTAGAAACTTATGAAAACACCACCTCTCTTTTTATAATTTTGCTAGAATAATAGAAAAACTCAACTTTAAGCTTCAAGCTAAGAACTAACAAAAACACACACACCAAGAAAAAATGTAGTCTAAAACTTGGGACATTTCTTTCATAGAGATCTAGTTTATATGCCAAATATTGGTAATTTTACATTCTAAAATATTGGGTTTATGCAAGCATTCAACTTTTTTCGCTACAAATAATAATTATATTATATTATATCAACTAGTGTTCTAATATTGTCTTTAGATATCAGGATTTCAACTAAAATGAAACAAAAAATAATAATAATAATTTTGGGTTTCCCTTTTGAGGTAAAGCCACCATGCACAAACTTATAAAATTCCTAAAGTAAATCAAGATAAAAACAAAAACTCATCTCATATGAAATACAAGAGATAAAATAAGAGAAAAAAGAAAAGCATTATCACAAAGGATTTGAGCTTCAAACTGAGCAGGTAATTTTCAGTAGGTGCAGAGCAAATTAGGGTAAGCCAGTAATTTGAGCAGGAAAGATGGTCGAGAAAAAGAAAACAAAAACAAGGAAGAGTAATTTTGAGTTTTTAGAAATTAAATAAGTGTAATATAGGAATATAAAAATATTAAACCCCTCAACCCACCAAATTGATGGGTTGAAAAATGGAATGATTTAGAGGGTTTTCTACCCTGTAAATAACCATAAAAATAATCATCGTTCCTCCGTACTTTCATCCCAAACAACTTAAAAATCTCCTAAAATCTTACTTTATTTTACTTTACCCTCAAAACCCCTCCATCCAAACAATTCCTATAGTTCAAGCGTGAGCAAGAGAGCCTTTCTCAACTATCTTTTGAAGCCTCTCTTTCCAACCGAACATCGGAACTTCAAGAAGCTCAAAATATAGATCTATCAACAGTGAACCTAGGAGGATGAAGCATAGCAGATCTTAATGGTGTCTCACTTCTTATAGTCTTTGGGGGTCCGCCTCTATCAGTCAAGGCTAGCATTTAGACAATAGATTTTACCATCCTTTTCTTCTTCAACAAAGCTACTCTATCATTGAGCCAAAAACAACACCATACACAGTGTCGACAACTATATCATAGATTCTCAACAAACAATCCTCTCCTTAAGTATAACAGACCAGTAATTAAAATTAAAAGTAAATTATTTATACCTAACCCAAAGGTGGGGAGGGAGGAACTCACTCTCCAAGCTAAGGAAGGACTTTTCCCTACCTGGAAGTGGTAGAGGAAAGCCTTGAAAGGTAATAGATCGGCGAATTGAAAGCCTCGAGAAGCAAAAAAAAATTAAACAAAAATTTTTCTCTTAATAGGAAAGGGAAAAAAGAAGGTGTATTGCACAGGGATATTGAACAATCAAATTTACGTCTGACTCACAATTACACTTTTTATTTGTTCACTGCGTACAATTTTGTTTAGATTTATTTTTGTAGAATATATTTTTGTTATCTGATTTTAAAAGGTTTCTATTTTTTTTCCTCCAATGCATGAGGTATTTCATATTAAGAAAACCCCTCTTACCTAGATCTCTACTTTTTTTGCTTTGGCCATCAAATCTTGTTTAAGCTCGGTTGTAGTAGCTAGGGGCATTGATTAAACCTTCACAATTAGCAATCTAAACAAGCCAACAATAGGCCTGCTGGTGCTGGCTGGTTAAATAAGCCAAACTCAATGACATTTTAAAGCATGCTAGCTAAACAAGCAGCTTAAATTTAATTAAACCTGTGGTATATCTGAGATTAAAGATAATTACACTGTTGATCATTAATGCTCATTATTTCAAAGCTTACTAGACTAAAAAAACCATTGCGTGGTGAAATTTAAATGCTAGTTGTTTAATACATCTTTACTTGTTCTTTTTATTTTTCTTTTATTTTTTAATTTTATTAATTTTATTTATAAATTATAGATTTTATTTTAACTATATTCAATAAGATTATAAAATTAAAAATATATATATAATTTATAATTAATGTCAAAATAGGCTCTTTTAAACCATATACCAGCCATCAAATCATGACATCATACAAAATTAGATCATTAAATATGACTGAAAATAAATTATATATATATATATATATATATAAAATTAACAAAATACAATTCATACCCATAATATATAATCAAAATTAAATTAACAAATATAACATATAATTGGAAAACAAAGTGTAAAATTTGGTGAGGGTAATTTTTATAGTTTGTCTCTGAATTTTATCTCGTGTTTTACTTTTGTCCATTAACTTTAATTTGTAACTAAAAAATCCATAAATTTTAATTTTATTTTACAAAAATTTCTCTAATCTATTATAGTAGGTTTCTAGGTTAAAAAAAATAATAAAATAAAATTACTTTTTTCATCTCATTTTCTCTCACACTCAAAAAATACTAGCCATTTCAATTATAATCTGAACTTATCATAAAAATACCAATACTGTCATAATGCTAAACTTGAAAAGGATTAGAATATATTTTTATCAGAAAATGCTGAATCTGTATTTGTAAATAACACATTGTAATTTAGAGATTTTTTTTTTTAAATTTACAAAGCAGCTATTGCAAATTAAAATTTAAAGATTTTTTAGTAACAAATTAAATTAAAATAACTAGGAATGGTAAAAGTTTCCGAACCCGATCCGACTCGCTCCGAATCCGATTAAATTTTCACAACCCTACCTTGATCTCGATTTGTGCCGGACGAGAATGGGAAGACTTTCTCTCCGTCTAGAGTCCTCATAACCCGCCTAAACAATAGTATATCATTATTTTTTATTAAAAATAATTTATTTTTATATATTTAAATATTTAAATATTATAATTTAAAAATACACAAATATATTATTAAAATAATATCTAAAATATATATTTCTACTTATATTTTATTTTTAATAAATAAATTTATATTATATATTAATAAATTAAAATATATATATATAAAAAAAAGGAAAATTCCTTGTGAGAAAATCCATCCCGCCTCACTTCCCAGTGAGAAAGTCCTCGCCCCAACCCTAAACTCTTATAGAAGAGTGATAGAAAGAGCGATCTGTGCTTCTGACCCATTCTATTGTCATTAGTAAGTAACAAAAATAAAACATGGAAAAGAAATAAGTAATAAAAATTATCCCATAAAGTAAAAATTAAAAAGTACGAAGAAATAATCCCATACACAAAAACAAAGAGAAAAGCAAAGCTAAAACCAGATGCATGTGAATGGGAAGAAAACTGCCAAAACTGAATAGACAATTGCTCTTTTAATTTAAGGGTAGATTCCTTCTAGAAATTCTCTCACTATTCTTTTGACAAATTACAAAGACTGACCAACCTGGATTTGCACTTTGAGGGCACCAACTGAATTTCATGAACATGTATGTTTGGATTGATTATAGTCCAAGTTGAAAGATTTAATATTCAAAAAATAATTAAGAAATTAAATTTTAATATGATATTAGATGTCTTAACCTATTAACCATGGTCGCAGGATTATACACCTTTGTATCCTTACTTGCGAAGCAGTAGATCTTACACTTATAAATTCAAAGAATAATTACTTTTTTCTAAGTGATAAGTGCACTACTTTTTTAATATACCGAATGCACCCTATAATTACCCTAAAATCATATTAAACATGATAAGGATTGTATAATTATTGGGATCCTACTCAGTCTACAACAAGTGGTTATTGGTATTTTGTTGTATTCATTAAAAAATATTGCAATTTATATGAATTTATTTTTTGAAACATATATTTGAGTTGTCCCATATTTATTATATCTACTTTGCCATATGGTTTAGTTTTAATATTTTTAGCAATAGTTGGTCCAAATTCAAGTAAGTCTATGTCATGCATCATAAACTCTTATCTCGAATCACTGATTCGCCTTTGCCCATTCAATTCAAGTTTATAATAAAATACAGAATTGCACTCTATTTCAATTTCTTTCTCAATAGGTACTATTTTTCTACATTTTTGTCCACATACTTCTAAACAAAATGGAAGAGTTGAACATAAAAATCATCATATTCTTGACTCTATTCATGCCCTTCTTCTCTCTGCATCTCATCCTGAAAAGTTTTGTGGGGAAGCAACTTTGATTGATGTACACACTATAAATCGAGTTCCTACTCTAGTCCTCAATAATTTAACTCCTTTTGATCATGTTCCTAGCACCATTCTTCATCAATCCATCTGGGTAAGAGAAACTCTTCATCACCTTAGTGATTACCATTGTTATTTCTACCATTGTATCCTTCCATAAGCATCGCTCTAACCCTCTTCGTAGCGAACTATGAGAGAAAAACTTTGGGCTTTTGATAAAAATCATACTTTGGAATTAGTTGATCTTCCTCCAGGTAAAACTTCTATTGGCCGCAAATGGGTTTACAAAATCAAAACCCAATAACATGGATATATTAGCGGTACAAAGCTTGACTAATTGCATAAGACTAAGGCTTCCGTTCCTATGATTCATCTGCTTAGTTTAGAGATTCAAAGTTTGGTTTTTTTGTCCTTGGTGTTTTCTATCCCTTTAAAAGTTTTGCCACTTAACATATCTAATATTAAGTTGGGTGTAATAGGGGAGACCTATTAGCTTGAGTTTAGCTGGATTGATTTATACTGAGTTTTTCCTGATTATTCTCTTTAATAATTTTTTTTATGAAAAAAATTAAAATTTATATTTGTTATAGTAAAATTTAAAATATATACAATTTTTTTTTTGTTTAAGTAAAGCTTGATTTGGCTGATCATGTGATCCCTAATTATACGTATATAGTGGCACTTAAGATTCTTCAATTAAATTATTTATTTATTTATTTACAATATTTTAGAGAATTTAAAATCACATGAATCCATGCTATGGAATTCACACCTATATTTAGAGGATGTTTTAATTTCCACAATCTATAATATGTCTTCTATATGTATATATATGATGGATGTCAACTAGGGAGTATAGAAAGAATATACGAGTGTCAATAAATCTATCATTCTTTTTGGATACCCTCTAGACATAGGAGGTGGGCTTTTCTGAATTTTATAATTTGCTTTTTAATTTTATGAATTTCAAAGAATTTGATTTATATCTTATGATAAAAGAGATTGTTGAAATGCATTAAATTGAATTCAATTCTTTTTAAGGTTCCATTTACTTTGTGGAAAATATTTCATATTTTTTAATTTATGAGATATTTAGAAAAATTAGTTAACGAAAAATATTTTTTTAATTAAAAGGAAAACTAAATTAAATTAAAAAAAATAACTTTCTCATCTCAAAAGAAAAAGTAATTTTTTGAATAATAATTTGTATTAATACACGTAGATTTATATATGCATATTATAAATACATGCTATTAGTTAAATATTATAATTAAATAATAAAAAATATTTTTATGAAGAATATTTTTTTTAAAAATAATTTTTATAAAAAATAATTTTTATACATAAATTATTTTTCATAAAATAAATGAATTCTAAGTGAAATTCTTTCTCGGAAAAAATTATAAAAGTCTATCATTGCAGCCAAGTGCTCTGAGTTTCTTCTCCTCCGACCACCTTTCAAATTTAGATTTTTTTGATTCTTTCCCCTCTGCCTCTTTTGCTTTCGTCGCTCTTAACTACCTTTCCATTGGCCATCACCTTACTTTCATTGTCCATTGATCTCCTGTCATTGGTCATGGCTCTCGTTTCATTGACCGGTGTATCTTGTGATTGTTGGGTGTCCATATGGCCATTGACTGTCAGCCATGATTCTCTTCTTTGCATGAGCAAGCAAGTCACAAGTAGTAAATGAAGGTTGAAGAGGTCAACATGATTGTTCATTGTTAGGAGTTCCTTTCTCTTAATAGCTCATACTGAAAGAATCATTTGCATTTAATTAATGGATTGTAAATTCGTTAATGGTTTTTATTAATTTGTTAGGTTTTTTTTTTTATTTTATTTAGTTCGTTTTAAACTTTTAATAAATTTAGCCCATTTTATTGGAATAATCCAGTTCGATTCTGCTCACTCCTAGTGGCAGCTAGGAGTGAGTGTTTTCAATTGGTTATTACTTCCATTTTTTGTTGTGTTTTTTCTCTTACTTTTTTATATTTATATTATATTTTTTAAAAATAATATATCTTTTTGAAATAGATTTGTTCTATATTTAAATATGTTATTACAAAGCTGCCATCGATTACGAAAGCTAAATATAATAGTCATCTCAAGGTTGAATCAAAATTATTGGTAATTGACCAATTTGACTCATTTTGGAACCGTTGAATTTGGTTAACATATATACAATTAAGTTTTCTTACTTTAAATATGCATTATTGAGTATTATAATTAATGCAAAGTATTATTGGATACACTTAAAAGCATAATTTCATTCGCATAAATATAAATTCACTTTTCATAATTTATATAAAAAATTATAAATAAGTGTAAAAAATATTACATTTTTAAATATTACAAATTATAATATTTTAATAAAATTAATTACTCATCCACATTTTTTTAAAATATAATATTTAATTTATATATTTTATAGTTAAATTTTTTTATTAGTTAATAAATTTTAATATTAATAAAATTGTTAATTAATCTTTTTATTTACTATTATTAATTAGTTAATATTTATATTTTAAAAAATATTATTATAGTTAAATTTTTTATTAATTAATAAATTTAAATGTCAATAAAATTATTAATTAATTTTTTTATTTACTGTTATTAATTAATTAATTTTTATATTTTAAAAAATATTATTATTTAATTTTTTTATTTTAATAAAATTAATTAATTAATCTCTATAATTTTAAAAATATAATATTTTAAAAATAAATTTCTAAATAAAAAATAAAAATTTTATTGTATAAAGATTAAATCTAAATTTATATTTTTAGAATAAATACCTTTTAATCCCTAAATTATGTCATAATTAATATTTTTATCTCTATATTTTTAAAACTCAATAATTATGTCCTGTATTTTAATTATGGTCCTTCTATCCTTGTATTACGTTAGCTCAATGCAAAAAAATTGGTTAATGGTGAATGACAAATTTTTGTTCTCCAAAATACCCTTGCTAAAACAGAGTTTAAAAAAAAAAAAAAAAAAAAGCTCTTTAATCCCTCAAATTGTCTTTCAATCCTCTTCATTCTTCTATGCCCTTTCAACACGCGACCCATTTCCACTCCGTCGCCGATTCCTCATCATCTCATATCCATTATGTTTATATAAATTTTCCAAAACAAATTCCCATACTCAGATAAATTGGATCTGAGCCAATATTTGGTGCTACAACCAAAAACCCAGAAACCATCCTTTCCCTCTCAACCACACAACTCAACACCCACAGCTCCACCATCTTTCTCGCTGATAAATTGGCAGAAATTGTAGAACCAATGTCCGCAAGAAATTGCAGTACCAATTGCATAGATTCTAGATGGAACACCAATATCGATGTTGCAAGAAATTGCAAAACTAGAAATTTCCTTCTTCAAGGCATAATCCATTCAAGTTCAACAAACCTGGACCAAAACCCACAACCCAAAACTCCATATCTACGTAAAATGCTAATGAAAATAATTTTTCCAATGAATAAGAACATCACAATGCATAGGAGAAACCAACAGCTTTATTTGAGATCGAAATCAAGGGCTCTCCGAGGTGGGTTGATCTCATGTTTTACATATATGCTTAAACAACAAACCTCAACATTTGTCATGGCTCACACAGAAACCTTTACAAACATCTAAATCCAAGATATTCAACACAAAACTTCTCCATCTCCTCGCCACCTCTCTCCTTACAAACCTCCTCCTTCATCTCTGCCACCACCTCATCCCAATTCCTTACAAACCAACAACCAATGCACCAACCATAACACTGTCCACCACTGGCACAAGCTGAAATGGAAACCTCATAGCATCGGCGGCCAAGGATTATTCCATCATCAGAGCATGTGTCTCCTAGCTCGATGACTCCACGACTCGATGATTCCATCACCATTCGACCTCGTAGTACCCTCACTGCCCACAAGCCTCATCCCCCTAACCTCTACCTCAAGCCCATCATCTGCACACAGTGCCAACCGTGTGAATATTAATCCCCAAACACCACCAAATCGATTACAAAAAATCCATCAAATCGTCGAAGTCGAAATCCCCAACATAAAACGAAGTGATTCCTCAGAAAATCTCCCATACTTACGGTGAAATCCCTCCCATTCCCAAATCAACAAAGCCACCACCACCACCACCGTGTCCTCTACTACCTCATCTGCCACCAACAGTGTAGCTCACATGAAGCGGCTAGGAGCTCAGTTTTTAATGCATGTGTCTTAAGTTGAGGGTGTTCTGTGGGTCTGAAGATTTGGGTAAGGTTTTGATGTCGGGGTGAAGGGAAGCTGGGACAGAAAAATGGAATTGTTGGTGTGAGCGTGTGCAGCAGCTTGGTTGTGAAAATGGTGTGAGTAGATGGTGAACAGTGGAGCAAAAGGGTAGTGTAGTCATTAAACACTAACGGCATTGTTAACGGACGGACTACACATTGGATGATTACAAAATTCAGGGACTATACCAGTTTTAAAATTATAAAGACATAAGTATTAATTTTGACATAAATTAGAGACTAAAAAATAATTTATTCATTTTTTAAAATTGTTTAAGTATAATTTCATTTACTAAGTATCATTTTTATATTTTTTTCATTGAAAATTAATTTTTTTGAATTATTATCTTATTACTTGGAGATCTATATCATGTAATATTTAATTAAATATTATTTTTTAAAAAAAAAATATAAAAATGATGTATAGAGAATTATATAAAAAAAATCCTTGAACAATTAAAAATTAAAAATTTATTTTTAGCCTACATAATAAAAATTTATATTTTCTTTAGAAATATATTTTTTAAAATATAGAAATTAATTAATTTTAATTTTATTAAAATAAAATATTAAATAATAATTTAATTAATATTAAAATTTATTGAATAATGAAAAACTTAATGAGAAGATTAAATAATTTAACAGACTAAAAATAAAAAAATTAAATAATATATTTTTGAAAATAAAGAAAATAAATAATCAATTTAATTAAAATGCACGATAATTTTCTCTTGATGGTGCTGTTAATTAATTAATTAGCTAGTTAATAAGATAGGTGATCAATGAATCTTAATTAATTAGCTAGTTAATAAGATAGGTGATCACTGAATCAGTTGTAGCTTATCGGACGTCCCATTGAAACTAGCACAAATTGATGTGTTCCTAGGGACTTAAGTAGTTATTTGGTATTATGATTTGAGGGTTAAAATTATGTTTTAGAAAAAGAGATATTTTTTAAATATTATTGATAAATTGTTATTTTAATATTTTAATAATTGAAATTTATCAAATTTTAATTTAATTTATTTTTTAATTCTTTCTAATAAATATATTAAAAAGGTTTTTTTTTTATAATGCCAAACAGATATATGTTATGTATTTGAAGGGTTGAAATATTTTTTTTTAAAATTAAATGATGTAAAAAAATAATTTGAAAATATTATTTTATTATGTTTTAGAAAAAGAGATATTTTTTAAATATTATTGATAAATTGTTATTTTAATATTTTAATAATTGAGATTTATCAAATTTTAGTTTAATTTATTTTTTAATTCTTTCTAATAAATATATTAAAAAGGTTTTTTTTATAATGCCAAACAGATATATGTTATGTACTTGAAGGGTTAAATTATTTAAAAAAAAAATAAATGATGTAAAAAAATAATTTAAAAATATTATTTTATTATTTTAATTTTTTAATTAAACTAATTAAATTTAATTTTAAATTATTTTTAATATTTTTAATTAATATATAAAAAAATATTTTTTGACAATAACTCGTTAATTTTTCTTATTTAAATTTAATTCATTATAAAAATTAATTATTAAATACATTAAAAGTACTAAAAAATAATACTCTTTTATAAAAAAATAAATTTTTTTTATGATATAAAAAATAAACTTCACATAATTATTAAAAATGATATACATATATTTTATACACTTAATAATTTTTTTATTATAAATTCAAAATAAAATATATATTATAAAATTTATTTATTAAATATATAAATTTAATATAATTATATCTTAATTTATAATAAATTTAATTTGGACAAAAATTTCAATAACTATAATAGCAATTCTAAATTCATATAAGTTAATATTCAATGCACAAATAGGAGGTTGGAATTCAGTTTAGTAACCCTGCAATCTCAACGAACCCCGACCGACTTAGGTGTCTTGTAGTAGCAGACACAAGATTCCTCCCACTCTTTGCTTTCCATTACCTAATTAATAATAATACTAATAATAATTATAATAACAATGTACTGCAGAGGCAGCAGGCAGTCCAATAAGGTGATTTTCATAATCTTCCTTTATCTTCTGTCAAGTTTTCCTTTCATTGCATCATCAATTCCTCCTCACAGCCAAATAAAGGTCTGATCTTTCTGCCTTACCTCAATCTCTGCAACTTTTCCTTTTCTAGTACCCTGTTTTTCACATTTTCCAAGCCCAAGTTCAGTTGCTTTAATTCATTACATCATTAACACATAATCAACATTCAACAACTCCTGCTCTCTTACCCTCCCCTGCTGTAATCCTTTTTCGTTTCTTATGGATTTGGTCACCTGAACAACTACAACTGCAGTTGGTCACTGTCTCTCTCTTTCTCTCCCTATAGCCACCCGCACCTCCTGCTGTGAGTATGTAAAGGGTAATTCTAGCTAGCAAGTTTCATTAGTCCGAGAAACCATGAGTCTCGATGGCATCAATCTTCGTTGCTTTACCTTTGTTCTTGGTATTGTTCTTGTTCTTGTTTTTGTTCTAGTTCCCGCATTTGCTCTCAACACGGATGGGGTACTTTTGCTTTCCTTCAAATACTCTGTCCTCAGTGACCCATTATCAGTCTTGGAAAGCTGGAACTATGATGATGTAACCCCATGCTCATGGAAGGGAGTGACCTGCACAGAATTAGGCCTACCAGGCACACCAGACATGTTTAGGGTCACTAGCTTGGTCCTCCCTCGTAGCCAGCTTCTGGGTTCAATTCCTCCGGACCTGGGCTTCATTCAACATCTTAGGCATCTTGATCTTTCCAGTAACTTCTTGAATGGATCATTGCCTAGTTCATTTTTTAATTCCACTGAACTGGAAGTGATTTCTCTTTCTGGCAATGAGATCTCTGGTGACTTGCCTGAGTCTATTGGTGGAATGAGGAGTTTACAGTGCTTGAATCTTTCTGATAATGCCTTGGCTGGGAAAGTACCTAAGAATTTGACCACTCTACAAAATCTTACAGTTCTTTCTTTAAGAACTAATCACTTTTCTGGTTATGTTCCAAGTGGTTTCAATTCTGTCGAAGTGTTGGATCTGTCCTCCAATCTTCTAAATGGGTCATTACCTCTTGATTTTGGTGGGGATAATTTGCGTTACTTGAATCTCTCTTGCAACAATCTTTCAGGGCCAATTTCACAAGCATTTGCAAAGAAAATTCCTCAGAATGCCACCATTGATCTCTCTTTCAACAACCTAACTGGAGCAATCCCAGAATCTGTGTCTTTGCTTAATCAAAAAACAGAATCATTCAGAGGAAATGTGGATCTTTGTGGCAAACCATTGAAGAATCTTTGCTCAATCCCATCTACTCGCACTCCTCCACCAAATATTTCAACCATTTCACCAGCTATTGCAGTCATACCAAAACCACTAGAATCAAACCCAGTAGCAAGCTCGTCAGGAACCCAAAACACTACCACACAAAACCAACCCAAAAACGGTCTAAAACACAACCACTATAGCTGCTATCGCTGTGGCAGATTTAGCAGGCATAAGCATTCTCGCTATGGCCATTCTTTATGTATACCAACTGAAGAAGAAGAAGACTCTCAACCAAAAGCATAACAACAATAACAGACCACCAAAGAGCGAGCAAAAACTACCATCAGAAACCATAATATCAAAAGTTGATCAGACACCAGTGGAGCCAAGAAAACCCACAACCTGGTCATGCCTAACCATTAAAGCTGAAGAAACATCAGAAGAAGCGACAACTTCAGATAGCGACCACGACGGCGGCGAAGGAGGGGGCCAGCAGAATGAAGTTATCAATGTGAACCAGAACCAGCACCAGCAGAAAGGAGGAAAGCTTGTGATAGTGGACGGGGAGACGGAACTGGACATGGAAACACTGCTAAAAGCATCAGCATACATATTGGGAAGTAGCAAAGCAAGCATAGTGTACAAGGCTGTGCTCGCAGATGGTACTGCGTTTGCAGTGAGGAGGATAGGAGAAAGTGGTGTGGAGAGTTTCAGAGATTTTGAGAACCAAGTGCGGTTCACTGCGAAGTTCAGACACCCAAATTTGGTTAAGGTTCGTGGGTTTTATTGGGGAGACAATGAGAAGCTTGTTATTTATGACTATATCTCCAATGGCAGCCTTGCAAGCTCCAGTTACAGTAAGTTCCATCTTCCTCTCTCAGTCTGCGATTTTGGTGCACGTTAGAAATATTCTATGCTCTTTTACTAATATACGCACCATATCTCTTGTCCATGTTGGTCATTTTCATACTTGTTTTCTAGCGCACACAAGTATTCCCCTCCCCTCGCATTTAGCCAAAATAATAATAATAATAATAATAATAATAATAATAATAAATAAAACCTTTGCTTTTGCTATATCATTATAAGGATTAGGTATATTAAAAATATTAAAAAAATAATTTTATTTTATAAAAAAATAAATATTTTTTATAATATAAAAAATAAATTTTACATGATTATAAAAAATAATATATATATATTAAATACACATAATAATTTTTTAAATTATAAAGTAAATTTAATATACTAAAAAAATAACTCATATAAAAATAATTATATATATTTAAGTTTTATTTATTTTATGAAAAATAATTTATATATAAAAAATACTTTCTATAAAAAATATTTTTCTATTTTATATATATATATATATATATATATATATATTACATTTTAATAAAATTATTAAAATCTAAAAAATAAAAAATAAATTCATCTTAAAAAAATTATTTTTTTAAAAATAATTTAATTTTTCTTTTAATTAAAAAATTTTTATGTTTACTAATTTTTTAGTTTTTTAAACGTTAAAAAATATAAAAAAAAATTAAGAAAATATTTTTTATGAAATAAATAAAATTTTAATTTATTATAAATTTAAAATATAAATATATAAATTTTATTTATTTTATTTATAAATTTTTAATTTTATATTATGTTTTAAATTTGTAATTAATAAACAAAAATTCTCATAAATATTTATAAATTTATACTTGGATTTTTGCTATTTATCTTTACAATTCATTACAAATAACTAACACCATAAGAAATTTGCATGGACATGGTAGGCCATGGTAGCTGATAGCGATTATTCATTTATAAAGAAAAATGTGTAGGCAACAAAAGAGAACGCATAATGCGTCAAAATCATGTGTCACTTTCGTAGAAAAATAACCCAACTATGCCTTTCACTGGATTTTTTTTATTTTAACTTCACAGTACATATGTTCTTGTGATATTATTTTGCTCGTGAGTTTTGATCTGTGATTTGTCTGCTAGCTTCTTTTTATTCTTTAGTTCTCTTCAATTTATGTTTTGTATTTATTAATTATATAAAAATTCAATAATTCAATATTTATCTGCGCAGATTGCCGGATATAAAAGACTTTTATATATAAAAGACAAAACTTTCACTGTACAAATAAAAGACTTTTCTTTATTAGCTAATGAATTAGAGATAATTTGATATATTATGAATTTAAAATATAATATATAATAAAATTTATATATTAAATAATTAAAATTTACGTGTTTCTGTCTTGAAGTTTTGATAGACTAGGTCTAGCAATTAACATGATCATATTTCCTTCTGTGAGTTCCAGGAAAATCTGGTTCGTCATCATTTCATATGCCCCTAGAAGTTCGGTTCAACATAGCAAGAGGCGTAGCTCGAGGACTAGCCTTCATTCATGACAAGAAATATGTGCATGGTAGCATCAGACCTACCAACATCCTCTTAAACTCTGACACGGAGCCCATAATAGCTGATTTCGGGCTAAACCGGCTTATCTCCAGCAATAACAATAGCTGCAAAGCTAGCAATTCCGGCTGGCATTTTGGAAACCAGAGATCCAATTCTACTTCACAAGACCACTTTATCACTGCTAGCCCCTATGCAACCCCTAGCTTCTCCATAACTACCTGTACGTCACCGTATCAAGCACCGGAGTCTTTAAAGAATCTAAAGTCAAACCCTAAATGGGATGTCTATTCATTTGGTATTATTTTGCTTGAACTTCTCATTGGTAGAGTGCTTTCAAATCGAGAATTAAGCCAATGGACTACTGGTTCAATGACAGAGGACAAGAACCAGGTTTTGAAATTGGCTGACGTGGCGATCATGGCTGACGTGGTGGCTAAAGAAGATGCCATGGTGGCATGCTTGAAGTTAGGGTTTAGTTGTGCTTGTTTTGCACCAGAAAAGAGACCTTCCATGAAAGAAGCACTTCAAGTCCTAGAGAAAATCACTTGAGATTGCAAACTTTCAAAACTAATGATGTGTTTGGGTCCCATATATAAGTGTGTGTTGTTGGATTAAAGGGGTAGAGATTTCTTTTTATCTTTTGCTGGCTTGAAATGCTGCATAAAGAAAGAGCAAAGAGAGGAGTGTGGATATCTTATATGAAATTGTGCATGCTTGTATGTTTGACTGATTAATCAATCAGACAATCGTTTTTTTTTTTTTATTTAACTTGATTTTGATTCAAATTAAAAACTTTATATTGTTAAAAATGATTTAAGTATTATTAAGTTAAAAATTTATTAGTATTATTTAGTGCATATGTATATTGTTATTAATGGAATATAAAAAATAATTAATATAAGGTGTTAAAATTTATATATAAATAATAATTCATTAACTTCTCATAATTTTAATTTATGAGCTAAAGCAAATTAAAGTGAAAATTATTTTTTTTAGTAAATTATATTACAATTAATTGAATATACATTTTTATCTTTATTTTTCAAAATTATTTATTTTAGATTTTAAAATTTTTAATGGTTTTAACATAATAAAATTTTCATTACACTTTAATTTACAAATTTCATCGCTTTATCACAAAGAAAATTTTATTTTATAAAAAACCAAGTTACAGTATATACAACATAGTTCAGGAAGAAATAGTGTTTAAAGGTAAGTTTTACCAATAAAATTATGCAATTTTAATTTATTTAATAACATAATATGGATTAAATGTTTAATTATTTTTAATAATTAAATATTTATAACATTATGAAATACAATAATTACAAAAAAAAAAAAATCTTTACATTAACTTGAGCTAGCTCATGAGCCTGTAAATAAATTTATTCACAAGTCTGCTTGCGAATCTATAAACGAGTTAATTCATAAATAAGTTGACTCATAACCCTTAATGAGTCAAGTATTGATGATTTTGAGTTCCTCTAGCTCATTTATTAAATGAATTTAAAAGTTGTATTTAAATCAAACTTGTTAATGAGTCAAATTTAAATCCAATTTTTATCTAATCGAATCTCAACGGTTAAAAATATGATTCGAATCACTCATTGGGTCAACCCGATTCATGATTTTTTATTTTATAAAATAAAAATATATATTAAAAGGAAGTAATTAATATGTAGAACTATAAAATGTTGTATCTATACTAAGAGTTGTGCCTCTTTATATTAACATATATGCAAAGAGAATTGACATAGAGCTTTACTCCTAATGATGAAAAGTTGTAAGAAACAGAAACTTAGCTTCATTGTTACAATTCTTAAAAGTAGAAAAATGAGACTTAGAAAGTAAATGAAAGTGCATTGGGTGTGCATCTTTATTGCTTGGTTCTTTGGTCCTACTCTCAATTCAACAAAGTTAGGAAGCAATCTTTTTTCTGTAATGGTAAGGTACACACTTAAATTGTAGTTTATATATGTAATTCATGATTATAAATATGTGATTACATAGTTGATTAGTGAAACAATCATGTGAATTTTGAATAAATATATAAATATGAATTAGAACCTATATATTTAAATTCATATGTTGGGTTCTTAATTTTTTTTCTTCATCAACCATGCAACTCACTACCAGCTCGATTAATTTACAGTCTCTAGAGACACCAATGCATAGCAGTGCGAGTAGAGTTCTCAATCCATTGTTGATTCCTCCACATAAAATTGTTCATATATATAATTTTTTAGGAAAAAGACAGGGTAAGAAATTAATTAGAAAGGAAAACTAAGGAATCAAGTTGAAGTTTGAAAGGGTAATTAAGACAAGTTGAAGATTTTAATAAAAAAAAAAATTGAAGGAATAAGCATGTGAACTCTGTGTCTCTATCTAAGTGACAGAAGTGTTAACTTCACAAGAAATATCATTTCTTTACCTTCTAATAAGGAGGAGATATAGGTTTATTCTTGAAACTGTCATTTACGAGTTTAAACTTTTAAATTAAGTGGTTTTTATTATAATATAATGTAAAAATGAGCTTGTACTTATTCACACTTTAAGTCTAGTAGACTTCTACGTTGCGTAGTTTCTTGACACCGTCTAAGCATCTATTAAAAAAAAGACTTATTTATACTTTTATTTTATAATGAATTTTAGATATAAATATATGAGTATCGCTTATTATATATATTATGTTTTGAATTATGATAAATATGATATAGAAACTCATTTTATTACATGCATGGTTTCGTGCACGGATGGTTATAAATAAATAATTCTCGAAATATTGTTGTCATCAGAGCATTGAGAACAAACTATGAAGGTATTATGACTTAAGATATTGACATTGGTGGTAATTTTAGATGCTGCCTAATTTGAAATTATTTAAATTTATATGTCCCATAAATTTAATGACTTGATCTAAAATTAACTTATTTGAGATTGATACTGACCAATGTTAATTTCACTCAAAAATTAAATTGAAAATATTTTATTTTTTTGCAAGAATCAATACTTTGAGTGACTTGTGATCTAATTTAATTTAGGATAATTCTTATCAAGACTCAGTCTATCATGAATTTAATATATTTTAAATATGTGAAAATCATGTATTTAATAGATGAGTTCTATAATATATTTTATGTCTTGGGTTTATGGTGGACTAGGTCTAGGCAATAATTTCTGTAAGTTAAAAAGATTTTCTTGCCAAACATAATCTACTATAAATCAAGATATAAATATATAGAAATTATATATTTGATAAGTGAATCCCACCATCTATGAAATTCCTTTTTAATACGTTAACCTTGTGAATAATTATAATTAACATGAAATTTGAAATAATTAACCTCATTCGAATTAATTGGCCTAAAGAAAAAATCATAGTCATTAAAATGATCAAAATCAAAATATTTCAAATTTAAATGATTCGAATTCAAACTCATCATCTTTGCTAACTAATTTATAATATTTATTTTAATAATATTTTTCAATTTTTAATCACAACTTCTCATATTATCTTCTTTCTAACTTTATATATAATTACACCCTTATATTTATTAGTGAAGTTCAGTTTAACCCATTTTCAAGTTTTTGTTTAATTTAACCCAAAAATAAGAAAATTAAAAAATCAAACTTTTAATTTTAAAATTTGAATCAAGAAATCAAAAAATTTAGTTATAAAATTAAGAAATTAAATTTATTGATTTTTTTTATTTAAAACAAGAAATTAAGAAATTTAGCCTATAAATTTTAATTTTTGAGCTAAATTAAATTTAAATTAAAACTTCTAAATTAATTTGGACAAAAAGTTAAAAATAGGTTAAATTGAACTTTCTGAATAAGTATAGGAGATAAATTGAACATTTCTGACCCAACCGCGCCCGCCCACACACACATATATATTTCAAAGTGAAATTGACAAAATTTTAAAAATAATAGATATGTGATAAAAATAATAACTACAATAAACAATGATGAAGCAGCAAGGCCATATTAAATTCAAATATAATGTTAGCATAATTACAGCAATTAACATGATTATAGGAGATTTGTGTAGCATAATTACAGCAATTATTATTCTTGTCTAAATTAGCTCATATTCTCATGTATAAATAGATGTAATATCTCTGTAAATCAGATATAGACAAATACACATTCCTTTCCTTCATTACTTGTATTCTTTTTTCTAACATGGTATCAGAGCCGTAAAGCTTTTATTTCTAGTTTCTGAGGTCTCTCTTCTCTCTCTGCAACCTGTTCTGGTTCATTCTTTCATTCCTATTATTATACTATTTTTTTTCTCCTCATCTTGTTATCAATGGAGAAATCTGATATTTCAAAACCTATTGCAACAGTTCTGACTGGTTCCAACTATAATCTTTGGGTTCAAGGAATGAAAAGTTTTTTGAGAGGTCGCAAGCTTTGGCGTATTGTTACCGGAGATATCACTATGCCGACAAGAGAGAACGATGAAACTGATGCAAAATTTGCTGACCGTCTTGAGGATTGGGATAGTAAAAATCATCAGATCATCACCTGGTTTCGTAATACTTCTGTCTCGTCCATACACATCCAATTTGCTAATTATGACTCTGCAAAAAAAATCTGGGATTTTTTTGCTAATTGATATCAGACCACTGGACTTGCCCACTATTATCAATTGTGGACTACTCTTCATAATCTGAAACAAGAAGCAGGTCAATCTGTGAATGATTTTCTTGCCCAGGTCCAACCCATTTGGAATCAAATATCTCAGGTAAAAATTAGTGAAGATCATCTTCATCTCATTCAAGTTCTAATGGCTCTTCGATCAGAATATGAGGCCGTTCGAGCGTCCCTGCTACATCAAAATCCACTCCCATCATTGGATACTGCTATTCAAGAGATTATTTTTGAAGAGACTCGTCTCAGTTTGGATAAAACTCCTCAATTTGAAACTGCTCTTGCAACTACTCGATCCTCACATCAGAAATCTGGCAATCAACTCTGTAAGAATTGTAATCAAATTGGTCATACTTTTGCATATTGTCCTACTATAGAATGCAAATATTGTCATGGTTAAGGTCATATTTTTGAACATTGTCTCACACGCCCTCCAAGACCAAAAGGAGGGCATTCTAAATTCAAGAATGTCTCAAAGCCTGGATCTTCCTCTGTCACTGCTGTTGCTGCTACTGAGGGTTCTACTACCATCACCATGAGTGATCTTGAAGCACTATTCAAACAGGTTATCTCTTCTAATTCTCCTGCTGCCATGTCTGCCACTCTGAGTAATTCTTATTGGCTTTTTGACTCTGCATGTTGTAATCATATGACCACTAATCTTAAATTCTTGTCTTCTGCAAAACCTGTATCTTCCTTACCACCAATCCATACTGCAAATGGTACTAAAATGAACATCACACATACTGGTCATGTGTCTACCTCAAATCTTCATCTCCCTGACACCTATTATATCCCTAATTTGGCACTCAATCTTATTTCTATTGGTCAATTGTGTGAAAAAGGACTAAATGTTATTTTTTTCTCCCCATGGTGTCCAGGTATAGGATCCATAAACGGGACAGATTCTTGGGGAGGGTCGCAGAGTGGGTCGATTATTTGAGCTTATATCTTTACATCTTCCTTACAGATTTGTGTCTGCAACTACAATCCCTAATTCCTCCATTCACCAATGGCATCTTCGTCTTGGTCATGCTTCTGCCAGTAAAATTCAACCTTTAATTTCTCGTAGATTATTAGGATCTACTAAGTTTGAGTCATTTAATTATTTAAATTGTCAGCTTGCAAAATAACCTGCATTATCTTTTTCTCATAATAATACTACTTCAAACACTCCTTTTAGTTTAATTCATTCTGACATTTGGGGTCCTTCTCCTATTTCTTCAATAAATGGTTTTTGTTATTTTGTGATATTTATTGATGATTATTCTCGGTTTACTTGGATATATTTTTTGAAACATCGATCTGAGTTATCACAAATTTACATCACATTTGCAAAAATGATTAAAACTAAGTTCTCTTGTGACATTAAAATTCTCTGAACAGACAATGCCATGGAATATCGAAATTCTTCTTTACTTTAGTTTCTTAGTCAACAAGGCACCGTTGTTCAACGTTCTTGTCCTCACACCTCTCAACAGAATGGGCGAGCCGAATGCAAACATCGCCATATTCTTGATTCTGTACATACTCTTCTTCTTTCTGCCTCATGTCCAGAAAAATTTTAGGGAGAAATAGCTCTTCATGCTGTTTATATTATTAACCGTCTTCCTACCTTGGTTCTTCATAATTTATCTCTTTTTGAAAAGTTGTTTGGACAACCTCCTGACTATTCCATCCTTAAACCTTTTGGATGTGTTTCTTTTGTTCTTTTACAACCTCATGAACATACCAAATTAGAACCCCGTGCTCGTCTATATTGTTTTCTTGGTTATGGCATTGAACACAAAGGGTATCGTTGTTGGGATCCTGTTTCTAATAAGTTACGCATCTCTCATCATGTTACCTTTTGGGATAATACTATGTTCTCTTCTCTTTCCAAATTTCATCACTCTGTCAATACAGACTCTCTATTTTTCACTGACTCCTCCAAAGAGCTGTTTCCAAGTCCTGATCCAGGTGATTGTGATGTGCTCAATATTAGCCCAACTACACCTGCCCCTGTTGAATCTGCACCAGTTGTTGATCCAGTACCTACGCTTGCATCTCCTCCTAGCACTACTCTTCGTCGTTCTACACGTGTAAGAGAAACTCCTCATTTTCTTTCTGATTTTCACTGTTACTCTACTATTGCAACCCTTCATGAGCCTCGTTCTTATCGTGAGGCAAGTACTGACCCTCTTTGGCAGCAAGCTATGGTAGCGAACTTGGGCTTTAGAAAACTCATACTTGGGATTTAGTTTATCTTCCACCAAACAAGACCCCTATTGGTTGCAAATGGATTTACAAAATCAAGACCAATTCTGATGGAACTATTGAATGCTACAAAGCTCGCTTAGTAGCCAAAGGGTACACTTAAGAGTATGGTATCGACTATGAAGAAACTTTTGCTCCAGTGGCCCGATTAACATCTATTCCGATCTCTTAGCTATTCTGCGGTTAAGTAAATGGAAACTTTTCCAGATGGATATCAAAAATGCTTTTCTTCATGGTGATTTAACAGAAGAGGTTTATAAGCATCCTCCTCCTGGTTATCATTCTCCTCATAAGGTTTCAAACTTCGGTGAGCCTTATATGGATTAAAACAAGCTCCTAGGGCCTGGTTTGCCAAATTTAGTTTCACTCTTGCTCAACTTGGTTTTTTCTCTAGTCCACATGATTCTGCATTATTCACTCGCTGAACTGACAGTGGTATTGTTCTTCTATTGCTTTATGTTGATGATATGATAAGAACAGGAGATGATTCATCTGGTATTTCAGAGTTACAACATTATCTCAGTCAGCATTTTGAAATGAAAGACCTGGGTTCTCTCAGCTATTTTTTGGGTCTTAAAGTTTCTCAAAATTCTGATGGCTATTATCTATCTCAAGCCAAGTATGCATTCGACTTACTTTCTCGAGCAGGCATCATTGATAGCAAAACAGTATCAACCCCGATGGAGCTCAATTGCAAACTTACACCTCTTAATGGCACTCTTCTTGATGATCCTACTTTATATTGACAGCTTGTCGGGAGTCTTGTTTATCTCACAGTTACTCGACCTGATATTTTATATGCTGTTTATCTAGTCAGCTAGTTTATGTCTGCTCCTCGCTCAACTCATTTCTCTGCAGTACTTCGAATCCTTTGTTATATCAAAGGCACTCTTTTTCATGGTTTGCACTTTTCTGCTACCTCCTCCCTAGTATTATCCGCTACTCGATCTTGATTGGGCTGGTGATCTAACAGATCGTCGCTCTACAACTGGTTATTGTTTCTTCTTGGGTAATTCTCTTATCTCTTAGCGTAGCAAAAAGCAAACTGTTGTTGCACGTTCTAGCACAGAATCTGAATATCGTGCTCTTGCTGATGCTACATCTGAATTACTTTGGTTACGGTGGTTATTAACTGATTTGGGTGTCACTCATTCTTCTGCCACAATGCTTCATTGTGATAATAGAAGTGCCATACAGATTTCTCATAATGATGTATTTCATGAGCGTACCAAACACATCGAAATTGATTGTCATTTTGTACGTCATCATGTTGCTCATGGCACCATATGTTTGATTCCTGTATCCTCTGTCAGCCAAACCACTGATATATTCACCAAAACGCATCCTCCCGCTCACTTTCAGGATCTCTTAAGCAAACTCAAGTTGGCACCTGTGCTACCACCTTGAGTTTGAGGGGGGGGGGGTGTTAGCAATTAGCATGATTATAGGAGATTTGTGTAGCATAATTACAGCAATTAGCATGATTATAGGAGATTTGTGTAGCATAATTATAGCAATTATTATTCTTGTCTAAATTAGCTCATATTCTCATGTATAAATAGATGTAATATCTCTGTAAATCAGACACAGACAAATACACAATCTTTTCCTTCATTACTTATATTCTTTCTTCTAACATTTAAGATGCCAAATTTTGAACCACTCCAGCTCATATAGCTATAAGCAGATCGTTCTCAATCCGTTATTGGTTTGTTTGTATAAAGTTTGCACATATATATCATTTTTCTTAATAAAGGGTAAGAAACTTTAAAATAAAAAGGCCTAAATTTGTATATAATTTCTAGTAAATTTTTATATAGGATTTATATATTTTGACATTATTAACACTTTTATTTCTCTATTTTGAAAGATAGATTAAAAATGTCTCAGTTTTACTTTCTCAAGAAACGACTCAACAGAAAGTTTAAACCTATAGGAAAAGAAAACAAGAATAGTTTTATCACACTCCCGCAGGTAAATATTAATTAGACTTCAAGTGTGAAAAAATAGAAAATGTGCTGAAATATTTGATTGATAAATAAGGGTTGTCAAGATTAAACTCTGGACCTTTAAGGCTGAGAGACTATTATATCATGCTTCAAGAATAATTTTATATTTTTAACATGCTTTCATCAACACTTTTATCATTTTGTCTATTTTTCTTAACATATTTTATAACTGAACTAAATTTGCTAGTCAGACAAGTCAATTAAGCCCTAAATTGATTCAAATTCGTAATTAAATCAGATTAGGAAGTCACCCAATTTAACCGATCGATCAGACTAGTGAACTGGTGTGACCCAGCATAACCAAGCCAGTTCAATTAGTCAATAAGACCAAAATTTATTTTTAGTATTAGTGAAGGGAATTGAATATAATATGTTTTATTTATTTTCTAACACATAGTTAATATTTTATAAATATTAAAAATATTTACACATTTATAAAAAAAAAATTATTGCTTGTAACAATAAAAACATTTAAAATTAAATATTTTTATATAAAATTTAAAAATACTATTAAAATGTATATAAATATAACTTAATAAATTTTGAAATTTTTATTTTAAATTATTAAAACTTAATTAATTATATTTATTTATATTAAAATATATCACATTTAATTAATTTTTAATTATCACTACAAGAAAAAAGGAGATTTAAAACTGAATATTCGATTTCAAATCAGTGAAAATCGGTTTCTAAATACATTTAGAAACCGATTTGAAACCAAAATATTTAGTTTTAAATCCGCAAGTTTCTAAATAAATTTGAAACGGAAAATGGCGTCCGTTTCAAATTCTGAAGCTATTTTCAAACCACTATTCCGTTTCAAATTTAGAAACCACATATATTCGGTTTCAAATTCCGTTTTAATTTAAAAACTGATATTTTGGTTTCAATTTTTTTGAAACAGAAATTCCGTTTCAAATCGGTTTCTAAATTCTGAAACCGATCCTTGTGTTATTGGATTAGAAACGGAAAAATTCGTTTTTAATCCGTTTCAAATTACTAGTAGAAAATTTTTATTTTTTTATTTAATATATTATTTCCTGTATTGAAGCATATAATATAATATTAATTTTAAATGCTCAATATCATAATATTTATAATATCAGGCTATCAAATATCAAATATCAGTCAATATTATATATAAATATGACAGTGAAGGGTTATGACAATAATATACTGTATGGAAAAATAAAATATCATAATAACAAAAAAACAAGCTACTTGTCATCAACAAGATAATCACTCATCACCACTATCAGCCTCTCTACCATCATCTTGATGAGTCGCATGTGGAGTTGGGGCTGTAAACTGCGTACCCTGCATCATTTGTGCCATCATGTTTTGCATCATTTGTTGCATGCGCTCCTCCAGTGTCTGCTCACGTTGTCTATATCTCTCCTCTAGCATCAACTCGCGTTGTCGATCTCTCTCCTCCATTGCAACCAAACTATCCTTGAGCGTTGCCTTGATCGATGCAATTGTTGAATCTCTTCCTCCATTGCCTGATCGAGCATAATAGGATGCGATGAAGATGATCCATGTGATGAGCTAGGGTAAAAAATTGATGCTTGAGATCCAATGCCATAAACCCTGTTCTTCTTCTCCCCCCCCACAACTTGATAATATAGTGCGACCTCATCTACAATAGGAGGGTCACTGCACCCCTCTTGTGGTTGAGACGACTGCTCCTTAAGCGCCAAAAATGCATCCTGCATGAGTCAATACACATATTTTAAATTTATTTTTCTTGGCAATTGAATAAACAAACTCACTTATTCATTTTTTTCATATAATTGAAAGACATAAAATACTTGTTCACTTACCTTAATTGATTGCGCTCGTGAATCAACCATATCGGAGGTGCCTTTCCTAGTGTGGGTCTTATGGAAAAGTTCATAAGGAAAAGGTCTTCGGCCAAGCTAGGCTTCCTAAAAAGATATAATGATTTTAGTGATGTTTATAATAATGTTCGATTATTTGCTACTAATATGTAGACAGATAATAACAAAACTAGTAAATATGAAATCATTACCATTCTATCTGCGTGAGTAGCATGTGGCCCAACCCCTGTGTGTCTAGAGATGCACCTTTAACTCCCCTATCTCACTACAACGGTTAGCAGTGAACTGATGGCTCTTGGCTTTAAACTCTGGGCTACTCCATGCCTCCTTCCATTTTTGCATTGTACTATTAGGCACGATGACCTTGGATTTTCCTTTCCTGACATTGCACATTAGGGCCTTATAGCGCTCTGCAGCCTTACGCCTCCAAGCTTCCTTTACTAGTGGAGTCACCTCTTGCCAATCAAAGTATTTCTGGTATAAAATAAATAAAAATTAAGACAGTTGTATTAGTATGATAATATTTTAGAAAAAAATTGACAGCATTTCCCCTTAATTTTGGACAATCCAGCCTAGTTATTAGGTATTAATTGCACCTGTTAAAAACGCTTCATATATTCTCAACAATAAATAACGTCCACCCCAACTACAACAACTCACAACAATATATATTTTCAATATCACACAAGTTGTACATATAGATCATTTAAGCATTAATATACTTCAATTGTGTTCTTTTACATTAATTCACAAATTTTCATCACTTAAATGATATTTGTTCATAACATTCTTTTTTGAGGTTTCATAAACTATGCAAATTAGTTATCTGATAGCTAATTATATTTAAATATTTATTTTATTACTTGAAATTCATCCCAGTAAAACTATTTTGTTTTAGGCGTGATAGTTTTCCAACAGTGCCCCTCTGGGTCCATCCTCTCCTTGAAGATATTCTTCATCTTCTTAGCACATTCCTCAGATGGATGTAACCTGTACAAAAGAAAGACAGCAAATATATTGATTTTATGTAAATGTAGAAACACGGTACTTCAATTGCCAATGATATGTAATACCAAATCATAGATAAAGTTAATTAATTTAAAATACTTACGTGCCATTAATGAGCTTTATTCTTTTCTTTCTTCCAAATGTAGTGAGTGATAGGCCATCCATTGATGATATTGGTGCTGCCCCAACTGAATGACCTTCATGACCAGAGGTTGATCTAATTGCAGGCTCAGAAGATGGGGTAATAGGTGGTGGAGGTGGAGGTGAAGGTGTAGCTCGATGCTGTGTTGAAGCAGTAGACCCCTCTGGATCTGGTGTCGACCTCCCAGTGGATCGTGAAGGAACCTGAGGCTGACCCTGTGTAGATTGGTCTAGTTGATCATTGGGCTCATCCTGCACAGGTAACTGCCTTGACTGTGAATGACCCAACAAACCTCCCCTGCGACCGTTGCCTCGCATCCTGCATAAATAATTGTATTAATTAGTTAGCTTCATTCAACTTATGTAAAATAATGCAGATGAAATTAGTTAGAGTTTATACTTCAAGTTTAGAAATATAAATTCATTAAGAGAAATACCTAATTCTAATTAGTATCACTATCATATACATCATGGCATTCCTCATCACTTTCTGAGTCCAATTCAAGCTCTTCTTCATCTTCAACATCCTCTTCATTAATTTCAACTAGTACACCGTTTTGATCATTCAAATATTGTTGTTGATCATCATCATCGTCAATTTGAATCAAAGGGACTTCCATTTCATCTTCTTGAAATGGTTCTTCCCGTGCAGGGGGGGTTGTGACATTCACTTGCTCAGGAAGATCAATAACAGATCTCGCTTTGATTTTGAACACAGCCCACCAATCATCCTTGTCACGTTTTAAGCTTGGATATATGGAATAATTCACCTGAGCAGCTTGGATAGCAAGAACAAATGGTTCATACCTATTGAAGGATCTTTTATGATTAATATCCACAAGTTTATATTTTGGATGAATCTTTGTTCCCACATTTGGTGTTGGATCAAACCAATCACATTTAAACAATACAGTTCTTTTGATTGGTAATCCAGGGTACTCCAATCGTAGCACTTCAATTAATTGTCCATAGTAGTCACTTTCATTAGTACTGTAATTAGTCCCCTTGATACATACCCCACTGTTCATCGTTGCCCTATGCGAACCATAACCTTTAGTGTGAAATTTATAACCATTAACTACATAACTATTGTAGCACATAACACTTCTTAATGGACCCTTTGATAGATCCTTTAAAAACTGGCTTGATATATTGTTGGAGGGATTGTGAACATATTTATTGAACCACTTATCAAATTCACGCTCTAGTTTCTCATCAACTTGTTTATCATTGATATTTGGATTGGCCATGTGTAACTCATTAACAAAAATGCTGCACACAATGAAAATAGTTAATTACATGTTTGGAATCAATAATGGCATTGCAACAATTATAATAATTGAATATTAGAAAAACTTACTCAATGTACGGTTTTACTTCTAGACAATTCAACAAGATGTACATTTGTGCTGCTTGAAATTCTTGTTCTGTGAGATATCTAACCTTTCCTTTTCCCAGTGGCCTACCAGAATGAGTGAAAATTGATAGATTCCCTGGATGTTCATCCATATGTTCAACTGTATCATCATTGCGTGGAACCTTTCGATGCCTTGTGTTGACATGGGGTTCAAATTAATGAGCGCAGAATGACGATGCTTCTTCAACTAAGTATGCATTGCATATGGAACCTTCCACTTTGGCTTTATTTTTCACATTATTTTTTAACTTCCTAAGGTACCTGTACCATTTACTATTTAGTCACAACAAAGTTTTTATTTCTCCATGTAATGATAGTATACAACAATACATTAAACTAGTTACCTCTCAAATGGATACATCCACCGATATTGCACAGACCAATCCATGCTTCATAAGCCAAATGCACTGGGAGATGTTCCATGGAGTCAAAGAAACTTGGAGGGAATATACGCTCTAGTTTACATAATATTATAGGAATCTCTTCATTGAGCTGTAACATGACTTCTTCTCTAAGTGTTGTTGAAGTTAACTCTCTAAAGAAATTGCTCAATTCGGTCAATGCTTGCCACACATTTTTTGGAAGCAATTCCCTAAATGCTATTGGGAGTAATCTTTGCATAAAGACATGACAATCATGGCTTTTCATCCCAAACAACTTTAGTTTTCGCATGTCTATACACCTACCCATGTTTGACACATAACCATCTGGGAATCTAAGATTTTTAAGCCATTCACACAACACTGCTTTTGATTGTTTGTCTAATGTGTAACATGCTTTAGGATACTTTCCTGTTGCCATATCCCTCTCTAACTCAGGTCGGTGACAAAACTCTTTCAAATCTTCCCTTGATTTTGCATTGTCCTTCGTCTTCCCTTCAACATTCATCACAGTATTAAAAATATTTTCAAATACATTTTTCTCTATATGCATGACATCCAGGTTGTGGCGAAGCATGTTAGTACTCCAATATGGCAAATCCCAAAAAATGCTCCGTCTCTTCCAACCCGTGTTTTTTGCTTTGCAACTGTTATTCTCATCTGCACCCATATCTGTGACACACATTAATCCTAGATGTTCTATTTGTTCTAAAATTTCCTCACCAGATAGAATGGGGGGAGCACTTTTTGTAACTATCTTGTTCTTTCTAAAAGCAATTTTATTAAAATGCGAAAGGATGGTTAGCTAGTAAGAATTTACGGTGATTGTCAAACCATGATTGTTTACCACCCTTTGTCAATGTGAATGCATCTGAATCGCCCCTACAATATGGACAAGCAGTCTTGCCTGCTGTGCTCCAACCGGATAACATTGAATATGCAGGGAAATCACTTATTGTCCATAATAACGCAACCCTCATATTAAAATTATTCTTCTTTGATGCATCATATGTCTCAACTCCAACTTCTCACAACTGTTTCAACTCTGCAATAAGGGGCTGTAAGTACACATCCAATTTGTCTTTTGGGTTTCTCGGACCAGGAACTATTACCGTTAGGAACATATACTCTTCCTTCATACATAACCAAGGAGGCAAATTGTAAGGAGTGACAATGATTGGCCAAGATGAATATTGTTGTCCAGACTGACCGAATGGTTGAAACCCATCGGTGCACAGTCCTAGCCTTACATTCCGAACCTCAGCAGTAAATGAAGGATGTGTTTTATTAAAATGCTTCCATGCAGTTGCATCTGAACAATGATGCATTACCCCACCTTCATGGTCATGCTCAGCGTGCCATCTCATTTCTTTTGCTGTTGCATTCGAAGCATATAATCTTTGCAATCTCTGTGTGAGAGGAAAGTAGTACATTTTCTTATGTGGGACATTGGTTTGAAAATTAGAAGAGCCTCGACTATGTTGTTTGAACCGTGGATGGTCACAAAATTTGCAATTCGTTAACTCACTATCTTCAGCCCAATATAACATACATCCATTAGTACAACAATGAATCTTCTCAACAGGTAGGCCTAATGCTTGGACCAACTTCTTCGTACTGTAAAAGTTTTCAGTCATTAAATTTTCATCCGGTAACACCTCTTTCATAAGTTGACAAATTTCATCAAAACACCTTTCTGACAAATGATGTTCTGCCTTGATGTTCAACATCCTTGCAACAACTGAGAGCTGCGAATGGCTTTCACAACCTGGCCACACCTCTTGATTAGCAGCTTGTAACATGTCATACAATTTTTGAGCTGATGGATTTGGAGGCTCCTCCATTACATCCTAAAAGAAATTAGGACCTGCTGCATCCATTACCATTTGCTCATATGTATTGCTTGTGCTATTATCAACCTCTTGAACAGACTCCGCTATCATAACATTTATGTTTTGACTATCAATATTACTTGTGCGGGGTTCCCCATGTAGAATCCATTTATAATAATATGACACAAATCCATGCTTCATCAAATGTAACCGAATTGTATTCTCATCAACATAATTACGATTCTGACAGTTTCGATGATTACATGGACACTTCAGTTTATCCCCATCCATCCACTCTGGATGTTGCTTAGCAAATGTTATGAATTGTTCAATACCTTTTATGAATTCTGAGGTCAATAGGCCATCTTTTAACCTAGCATACATCCATCTCCGATCTGATCCCATTTTGCTAATAGCTGTGTAATAATTAAGTGAATATTAGTAATGATATGTCAGATATCAGAATTACATCATATCCCCAATCATGCGTTGAAAGGTAAGGCCCTAACCCAATTAGAATTGCATCATTTCTACCAATAACAGACAGATAATGACATGTCATATATTTGTAAAAATTTCGGCAGCATCTCCCATTAGTTCTTCAAGTGCACAACATAAAGGCTGCACCCAGAGAACAATGAGAGATGTTACGAAATTTCTACAAATATATAATACATATTTATATCCATCCTATTCCTATGTAGAGTATACAATTCCAATTTGTCCAATAGAACAATCCATTGTCCACTGACATTAATTGTCAGTAGGACATTGGACGAGTTTTCTAAGGTTATTATGTGACAAATTTGATAAAAAAAAAAAAAAAGAAACTATTAAGATATATAGAAAATCTAGAATAGTGTCCAACAATAGAAAAAATTATCACCTCAAAAATTGATATGCATGCATCTACAAATCAAAACGCCATATTAAAATATTACTTACCTGTGTGATACTGAAAGCAAGGGACAAAATAACGAGAGATAGTGACCAAAAGAGAGTGAGACAGACTGTAGTTCCAAAAAAAAAAAAAAAGAAATTATGTCAATAAATTCTTGTATAAAATTTAACACCCAAAAGTAAATAAATAAATAAATAACTACACTATATGGCATAATAGTATAAAATTAAAAAACATAATAAAATAATTAATTTAAAAATTAAGGGTGTTACAATTCATTCATTCAAGCCCTACAGGAACACGTGGATCCAGGGAACAGATATTGGAGTTTTTTTTTTTATTTTTTTATTTTACAATTTCTTGCAACTTCTGGCTTCATGTGCAATTGATAATGGTTAAGTTTAGAATTTAGATTTCTATAATAATTATATTATTTTACACATCAAAATAATTAATTAAGTCAATATTACAATTTAACCACTTATATTTATCTCTTTTATGTTTATTTTTTTTCTAAAATAGAATTTATAATCTCAATAACCCCTTGCAAGTGTAACCATATTATTGTCACTTGATAATTAATTTGTATTTTTAATTAAATATGAGTTTAATTATATAATCCAAACTCTAATACTATATTAAATTTAGAGACAGTATTAATTAAATTATAATTTAATTCATTTTAATTTGAACTTATATAAATAATTAATTTACTTTATCCATCAAAATGACTAATTAAATCAATATTACAATTTAATTATCTATATTTACCCTTTCATATTTATATTTTTTCAAAATGTGAAATTCATAATCCCAATAGTAATAATAAACTTGCTTACTTATAGCTCTTGTTTTGAAGAGCATGATCTCATCAAGTGGCCCAAGCTAGCTTGGCATGTTTAACTTTGAATTTTGATGGATGAGGACGTTTTGATATGAAAGCTAACTGCAACTAATTGAATCCCTCTCTCTTTATCAGATTTTGATGAAGCAAGGAAAATCATGACATCTATATATATATATATAATTGTAATGACCAGCTTTCTGATGGGCAATTAAATACAATTAGAACGTTTCAAACATATTAATTATAAAGAGAAATAATGAGTTAATAGTTTAGTGATGGTGAAGTTAATGTCTTTATTTTTCTGAGTCCCATCTCATCCCATGATGGCTAAATTATTTTGGTTGTTTATCAGTCCCCACCTGCAATTGCAAGCCAGTCAGCCATCCATCACTAGCAGAACATCTAAGATGAGTTGCAAATTTTGGCATAGCTAGCAAGCAGACTATCCAACTTCCCAATCCATGCCCACAAAAAAACATCGTTGGACACTTGGACGACCATAATTTTCATAAGCAAAACCAATGTGGCCATTGGCCACGCCTATAAATGCAATCATGCAAAATATACTAAAATTGTTTATAAATTTAAATGAATCTCATTCAAGCAAAAACACAAACACCTACAGAGCAATACTGTACAAGCAAGAAAAACAACTTCCATTAAAAAAAAAAAATAGAGAATGATGATTTGCACAGATAGAGAAATCGCGGGCGTTGTTAATGCATGCAAAGACCAAAAACTACAGAAATTAGAGGTACCCATCGAACATATTTGTGCAGCAAGCTCAAAAAAGGTGTAAAAATACCATTCAACAAAAAAGCGTTAGATAACACCAAAGAAGGAACATTTTGGTTTCTTCAAGACTTCAACTACAAGCAGATTTAGAAGGACAACAAGAAATTTTTGCCTTGTAGGAAATTGCACTTATTACTTCAGCTAATCAATTAACAAATTCTCATTTCACATTAAATTATATCAGTAAGATTGAGTTTTGCTTATGTTTAAGCCAAACAGAAAAAGGCCCAAAGACCATTAATCAAGCCAAACTCACGACCATATCTGGAGGGACTCTGGCATGAAACACAAGCATAGTAGTTGGGCAAGACCTGGAATAATTCTTGAAAATGGCTAATTTTGGATTCTATCAATAACAATATTTGAAAAGCAAGATTTTTTTTTTTAATTCTTCGTTACTAATGAAAATTTTCTAACCCTAATAACCCATATTCATTCGGCATCAATTATTCTGTCCAAGATTTTTCTTTTCAATTCTTTATTACAAATTAAAATTTTCTAACCCCAAGAACCCATATTCCTTTGGCTTCAATTGTTTAGTCCCATTTAATTTTTTTTTCTAATTCTTTATCACAAATGAAAATTTTTTAACCTCAATAACCCACATTCCATCGGCAATTGTTCAATCCCACTAATGTGCAAAATGCTTAGTAAATGAAAAAAATAAGTCTGCAGCAAGATAAACTCACCTTAGTTCTGGAGCGAATGAGCTGCTGGAGAGCGACTCGAATCTGCCGAGAACGAGCCAAATCTGTTAAGAATGAGCTAGATTGTTGAGAACGATTCTGTGTTGAGATTGATGAAACCGAAGAAGAAGCAACCGAAGAGAACTGTAGGAATGAGGTGAAGTTCTCATCCGATGAGAAATGGCCGAAGAGAAGTGGTCGAACAGCTACTGGAGAAGAAATGGAGAACTGGATGAATGATGGAAGGGAGGACTGTCGACTGTGTGGCTAGGGCTAACAAATATTTATTATTAATTTTATTTAATTATAATTGAAATTTATTATTTTTATTTAAACTATATTAACTTTTATATTATTAATTAGTTTGTACAAAAATAAAAATAAAAGACTTATAAAAAGAAAAGGTTTAGATTAATTTGGAAATTTTTATTGCTTTATGATTTAATAGTCTAAAATTAAAGGCTAAGATAAACTTTTGCATTTTTCATTTTTTTTAACTAAAATTAAATCGAAATCATAAAGTTGAAATATAAGTGAAATTAAAATAAAAATTAAAATTCAATTAAAAATAAGATTAAGTAAAGTTAAAAATTAAACTCAAATTATAAAATTAAATTAAAAATTATATTAGAATTAAGTAAATATCCTAACTTTTGAAACCGAAAGCAATCAGTTTCTAAATATAAGAAATTAGAAACCGATCAAAGTTGATTTCTAATTTGGCCTTCAAATTTAATAAATAAAATATTAACTTTAGAAACCGAAATATATTGGTTTCTAAATATAAGGAATTAGAAACTGACCAAAATCGGTTTCTAATTTGAGCTTCAAATTTAATAAGTAAAATACCTTAACTTTAGAAACCGAAAGTAATCGGTTTCTAAATACGATGAATTAGAAACCGACCAAAATCGGTTTCTAATATGGACTTAAAATTCAACAAACAAAATGGCTTAATATTTGAAACCGAAATCAATCGGTTTCTAATGATAAGGAATTAGAAACTGAATAAAATCGATTTCTAATTTGACTTAAAATTCAATGAACAAAATACCTTAATTTTTGAAACCGAAATAAATTGGTTTCTAAATATAAGGAATTAGAAACTGATCAAAATCGATTTCTAATTTGAGAGTCAAATTTAATAAGTAAAATACATTAACTTTAGAAACCGAAAGCAATCGGTTTCTAAAAACAATGAATTAGAAACCGACAAAAATCGGTTTCTAATATTGACTTAAAATTCAACAAACAAAATAGCTTAATATTTGAAACCAAAATCAATCGGTTTCTAATGATAAGGAATTAGAAACCGACTAAAATCGGTTTCTAATTTGACTTAAATTCAACAAACAAAAGAGCTTAATTTTTGAAACCGAAATAAATTGGTTTCTAATTATAAGGAATTAGATATCACTAAGTAAAATACCTTAACTTTTGAAATTGAAAATCATCGGTTTCTAAATATAAATAAATTGAAACCGACAAAAATCAGTTTCTAATTTGGTCCTTAAATTCAATAAATAGTATACCTCACCTTTTGAAACCGAAAGAAATCAGTTTCTAAATATAAAGAATTAGAAACCGATCGAAATTGGTTTCAGATATCAGTTTCTAAGCGATTTCTAAACGGACATTTAATTTACCGCCAAATTTCAACACATGCTTTAGAAACGGATAATTTTCCGTTTCTAATTTCGGTTTTAAATCCGTTGCTAATCGGTTTCTAATATATTTGATTCATATTGTTCAATTTCCGTTTCAAAATCCGTTTCAAATTACAAACCGATATAAATCCGTTTCTAATTTCAGTTTCTATTCTGGCAAATTCTTGTAGTGTATTATATATATAATTTTTAAAAACTCATTGATTGAATCGCTAACTCATCCATCCCAGTCTCTTCATCTAGTGAATATCCTACTAAGGTTTAATAACACGGCTCTTATATCTCTAGTATCATGGAAACTCCAAGCCAAAATCATTTAAGCCTCAACCCAAGTCGTCTTGAAAGCAGAAAAACATATGCCACGATAGTTACGTAATTAGCAACAATAGGATCTTTATAATTTAGAGTAAGCGTGTATGGACAAGACACACTAATAGGCACCATTGTCACATTAATCTGAAAATTGCTATTATCAAATTCAACCCAAGCATGAACATTCATTCTATTGTTCATAGTTAGCAGCACAAAACCACTAGAGGAATTATGATATGCAATAGGTTCAATCTTGATAGATTTAATATTATTTATATAAATCCCGATATGATTCCCATCAAGGTTCTGGTTCATGAGAAAGGGTTGGGGGAAGGGAAACACTAAAGAGGAATGTTGGCTGTGGAGGACAAAGTGGTAATGATAATTTAGACTTTTCATACATAATCAATGGTTAAACTTATAAAAATTGGATGAATGGATGAATATTGTTAGTAGCATGTCTTAAAGTAATACTTTTGTGTTGTGTATTGTAAACTTAATTCTTTTAAATGGCTTTAATGTTTAATTTAACTTAAAATGTTTATATTTAATTGAACAAGCCCATTAGCTCATTGTTGGAAGTTTCATTCTCAAAAAGTTCAAAATATGAGTAACAGAACTGTCTGATACAAGTGTTATAAATAATGATTCATACTTGAATATATTTCTTTGGACATGATCTATCTAGGTAGACTGTCACCTCTATTTGTTTCCACGGATTAATATGAGATACTAATAAAAGTGGAAGTGTGACTCTCATGCCATTTAACATTATGATGTTGGGACAAATATAGTGGGCACTCATAAAATAAGTAGGCTGAATCAGTGGCTCATAGATGACATATACATGGAGTTTAATCTTGTCAGTATATTGTTATCTAGATCATAATAGTACATATAGTCCCTTGACTTGAGATGACACAGTTATCTAGTATATAGGTAGTTTAAGTTTTGATACTGCTTACATACTTATACAATGTATTGGTATACGAGCGTGTGTTAACTCCGACTAATTATATATGGATATAGGTGTTCATTCAAGATGAGATATGTTATCCTAAGTAAATAGGGATAAAGTCTTATGCTATTTAAACTGTTCTTGACAAACAAAGTTCCTAGCCATGACAGAAAGACTTAGTCATAAAAGAGTTTATAATGGAAAGTCTTATTAATAAAAAATTAGAATTTAGATGAGGACATGTGATCCAAAACAATTAGGGTGTGACATGTATCATGGCCTTAGCAAGGATTGAGACTTTGTAACAGAGAGACACTAGTGCATGATATGTATGATTAAGGTTTTAAATAAGGAATAAATTTAATTCATCAGTAGTTGGGTAGTTATGACACACTATGCTAGACGTCAATTATGATTTATGAGAACCAAGGGTGGACAGGGAATTTCACTCTAGATTTGCAAAGAGCTCCATTGATATTAAAGAGTTAATATCATTCTTATCACCAATTAGTTATGAACCTAAGAAGTCACACACAATAAAATTTAAGTAAAGACTTGAATAATTTGATTATTTGATTAAATGGCTTAATTAATTAATTAAATTAATGAATTTAATTTTGTTGTAATGACCCAAATCAGGAGTCATTATGCCAGGGATCAAGTCAGCTTAAGGCTGCCAGAATCTGTAGCAAGCCTAAGGACCCGTTATACATGAGCATATTCTTTAAACCCACAATCAAAGCAACTCCAAACCATTACACTTTAGTCTTTTCATTCATACATAAACATTCATAACATAAACTTGGTTCAAAATTTAAACCTTTACATACATAAAAATCACTAAAGTGTAATTAGTTCAACATACACACTCAAAAGAAGAGTTAGCTTAGATTCTAGACATCCATCATTGCATCACTCAAAATAAACATTTATAAAAGTCCTGAATATCAGCACAATAACTATCCATTTATAGTTTATATGTCCATTTAAACATACATAAAAAGAATTCTACTGCTACTCCTGCTACTTACTTTCCAAGGCTCCTCTATCCCTGCATCCCCACATACGGAGGGTTAGAGCAAAGGGGCAAGCTTACACAAACTCAGTGAGTAAATTAACCAAACATGCCAAAATTATCTTTCTCATTTCATATATATACATTGCATCATCTAAATGAATTTTCACATCATAAACATTTCACATATGATGAACTTGTTACCAGTGGTCTCCTAGGTCCAATGTGCTCAGCTCATACAGAGGCTCCTCAGGACTTCTGCTTAAATAAGTAATCTATCCAATGCGCTTGGCTCATACAGAGGCTCCTCAGGACTTTCGCTTAAACATAGTGCACCCGGGGCTTATTAGGCCTCACCTGGTCTAACCACCACATATTATGCATGATCATATCATAAACATAATATATACATAACATGGGGAAGGTCAGTGGGTCATCCAAGGTCCATTGAGCATCAATAACAATTATGCAGAAAATCCAACACATTCGTGATTTAGATACATACACCCTAATAAATAATAAAATGATGCATGTGAATGATTATGAGCTCAATTTATATAAATTAAATTTATTAATATTAGAATTACTTACCTTTAACTCAAATAGAAGTTATCCTCGAATCCTTAATTTCGAGTCCCTCAAGCTTGATCCTAAACATTGGACCTTAAAAAAGTTATACAAGGTTCTAAAACTCTATGCACATATTAAATATCTTATTCTAGGCTCTTAGAAACTATAAAATTATGTTTTGGAACCTTAAAAGCTAAGGGAGAATAGGCCTTAGAACCCACTTCAGCTGCCAAAGTCTCAGGCTTTGGCTGGCCTTTTAGTCCAGTGGCTAGTACAATTATGGAAGTCTAGACTTTGGCTACCGAACGTGGAAATTTTTCAGATTTTCTTGAGAAATTGCATGCTTTGGCTATCGAAATAATGGTTTTTGATAGCTGAACCTGAGAATTTCTAGAATTTCTAAGTTGAAAACCTACAAAATCTCACTCCCAAAAGCACCAAACTCAACCTCAAGGTTTCAAAATATGATCCAACCATAAAACACCTTTCTAACACACATTAGAACTTGAAAACAAGTCCTAGAGGTTAAATACATCATCAAGAATTGTGAATCAAGCTTCTTTCTAACGTAATTTCAGAAAAACATTTGAGATCACTGACCAATCTTAACTTAACTAGCATAAAATACAAGATCCATCAAAGAAACTACTAGATCGGGCCTATAAACACCTAAAACTTTGAAAAAACATAACAAGACATACATTTATAATAATATTCATCAAAACCTAACTCTCCCAAATTCTCAAACTATTCATGAACTTAGAATTACACAACCTAACTCTTACAATCATGCTTATAACCCTTTAAAAGAAGGAAAAGAAGGAAAGAATTACCTCTTTTCCCTTTGAACTTGAATGTGAGAGAAAACATAAATAAAACTTCAATTCCACTCTTACTCTTGAAATCACACAAAGGAAATCCAAGCTTTAAAATAACAACCCTCAGCAAGAACCCTTTCTCACCCTTGCATGGACAAAAATTTAGAGAGAAAGAGAGAGATTAACTTGGTTTATGTGAAAAAAAAAAACAAAGTGAGCTATATATATACCCTCATGGTTGAAGGGACTTTTGGCTATCAAAAGTCATACTTTCGGCTGCCGAAAGCCATTCTGTAACGAAAGGAGAATATAAGTTCTCACACTTACCCAAACTGTAACACCCTAGGCAAATCCCACATCGACAAAACACGGGAGAGATGCTGGGTTCATAAGTTGATAGTTCGTAACCCCTATTGACGCGTTTTAAAACCGTGAGGGCTTTGGCCCAGAGCGGACAATATCACTAGTGGTAGGGCCATTACATTTGTGGTATCGAAGCGACTCGCGTGCAACCTTGAAAGATGGTGGGGCAAACCTCGGCGAGGCCGAGTCCCATAAGAGGTGGATTGTAACACCTAGGCAAATCCACATCGACAAAACACGGAGATATCTTTGGATTTATAAGATGGAGGTTCTAACCATAGTGGCGTTTTAAAACCGTGAGGGCTTGGCCCGAGCGGACAATATCACTAGTGGGCGGGCCATTACATTTGAATCAAATGTAATGGCCCTACCTAGTGATATTGTCCGCCTGGCCAGCCCTCACGTTTTAAAACGTCAATAGGGTTACGAACTATCAACATATGAACCCGGCATCTCTCCCGTGTTTTGTCGATGTGGAATTTACTAGGTGTTACAATCCACCCCTTATGGGACTCGGCGTCCTCGAGGTTTGGCCCACCATCGTTCAAGGTTGCACGCAGCGCATCGATACCACAAATGTAATGGCCCTACCACTAGTGATATTGTCCTCGGGCTGATCAAGCCTCACGTCACTGCAACGCCACTAGTTAGGAACCTCCAACTTATAAATCCAGCATCTCTCCCGTGTTTTGTCGATGTGGGATTTGCCTAGGGTGTTACACAAACACGTAAACTTGGACTCCTAAACTTCACATGCATACCCTCACATACATATATGTATTTATAAATCTCTCTCTATATATATAATATATGTATACATCACACCACCATTCCTTTGTCTATGAAATTTTTAGATTTCACAAGAATATTCCATCAATGATAGAAATTCCGACATTGAAAAATGGTGGGTTTTAGGTGTTACATTTGTTATGAGATTACAAAAGTTTCTAGCATGTCTGGAAACTAAATTTAAAGAATGTGGTAAAATGAAAGAAAAATAAAGTTGGTCAAAAGTTACATAGGATGTAGCATGGGTCATGTTGCATGGGGCATGCTGCACCAAGGCAAAAGTTGCATAGGGCATGTTGCTACCCAATGTTAGTCAACATGGGGCATATGCCAAATCAAGGAAAAAGTTGCATGGGCCATATTGCTACCAAATGTCATGCAGCATAGGGCATGTGCCAAATCAAGGCAAAAGTTGCATGGGGCGTGTTGCTACCAACTGTCGTTCAGCATGACACATGCAAAACTAAGACAAAAGTTGCATGGGGCTTGTTATTAAAAGAAAGGTGTGAGTGGATTTTTATTGTCTCTTGACATGTGATGACATGCAATGACATGAAGTGATGTAAGTAGGAGACAAAGAATGAACTTGTATGACAAGTGTCACCTTTGTCTCTTGTAACACCCCTAATTGTATAGCCTGGTATATTTCACTGTTCCGGTAACCGGTGTCGGTCCGGACAATTAAGGGGATTAGAACCATACTTAAGACAACTAGAGAATCCATAAACACAAATAATTAGTAATGTTCAATTAGTTAACTATAAATAAGAAAAATAGAACATAAGAGGTTAAACGAGCCGAGAGTCACAGCGATGGGTGACCTCCTCAGGAACAACTGCGAAGTCATTTTAAACTCAAATTTCGAACAGTAAAATGTGACGCTGCAGTCTTTAGGACCATTATAAACACAGTGGAAAAGAGATAATCATGAAAAAGAACTGTTAAGCCAGTCAAATAATTAGGTCAGGGAGCCAGAAGAAATATTGGATTATTTACAAACCGGGATGAACCGGCGAGGGGCAATTTGGTCAATTGACTCCGAGAGCTGACTCCTGACCTAACTGTCAAATAAAATCGGAGAAAAGAAAATTTCGGAATCGAGAATTAAATTAAAGAACTAATAGAAAAAAAAAAAAGAGAAAAAGAAAAAGGTGTAGGGAGATGACATCATGCATGACATCATGCATGATGCCATAAGTATTTTAATTAAAATTTTATTTAATTGGAATTTATGGTCTTCCATAAGCTTAAATAGATAAAAGAAAAGAAAAGAAAAAAAAATCTAGAGTCATCTTCCTACTCCCATTGCCGCCTCACTCTCTCCCTAATTCCTACATGAAATTTCTCCATTTAAGCTTACACTTAAGCTTAATTTTCTTTACTCAACCTTAATAACTATCATAAAAACCTCACTAGAGCTTATTATCTCAACTCAAGAAGAAGATTGAAAGAAAAAAGAAGAACAAAAGATAGAGATTTGGAGTCCTAAGAAAGGTTAGTATGCTAATTTTTAATTTTCTGCTTTAAGTGCATGTTTAGTTACTTAAATGAATTTAGAAACTAATGTAATGAAATAAAAATATGTGGGGAGGACCAAACTGAAATTTCGGTCAGCTTGAAGGGGAGTATGATTTACATGGTTTGATGGATTTGAATGAGCTTATGGACCTCCAATAGTTGAATGATTATGGTTGAGAGCTTTGAAATTAGCTAAATGCAATTAATTAGTGTGGTTAGGGTTTGAGACCTAGGGTTTTGAGGCAAAAAATTGGAGAAATGAGTAAATGATATGTTTGACCTATTGTGAAGTGAAAAATGGTCATTTGTGACCAAATGAGTTGTGTTGGAATGGTTGGAATTAAAGCTAAATTCGGAGGGAGTGTGGTCATGCTGCTGGCAGCATGACCAAGTCAACTTTGAAGGACCAAAAATGAAATTTTACAAGTCCAATTGATATGGGACCAATTGGGGATGAAAATAGACACTAAATGACACAATTTTCATTTAGGAACCATGCCTAAAAAGTGACCAAAACCTAGTGAACAAATTGACTCAATTCGGAAAATCTCAGTCTGTCCCTGTACAACTGACCAAATAAATAGTGTTTGTTCATTTGGCCATAACTTGAGTTAGGCAGGTCCAAATGACCTGAAATTTTACCAGTGGTTAGATGAGATATAGACCTAAAACTTTCATGAAGAACACAAACCTAAATTCTGCCAGCAACCAAGTCATTTGGCCACCCCAAGTTGGTGACCCAAAACTGCCAGCACCAAAATTGCCCAGAAAATCTGGGTTGTGTCCAATCCGGCAGCCATGGTTCAAATGGCCATAACTTGAGCTACAAAACTCCAATTGGGGTGATCCAAAAATGAGAATAAACTTAAGATAATAAGGAACATTTTTTATGAAGAAAGTTTTGCCAAATTCCAACAGTAGAATGACCAATGGAACAGTGCAATTAGGGACACCAAAACTGAAAATTTGACAATTTTGCCTAAAGGACTTAGGCTTTGAGAAAATGACCAAAACCAACAAATTTAATGACCAAAATGTGGTATGTGGGTGAAGTTGGAGTTCCCATACCTATTAAGCCTTAAAAAGTCAATAATTTGACTTGAATAGTGTAGTGAATAGTAAACCGAAACACAAAAACTTCGAGAACGTCGAATTTAGCACAATAGAGCTAGTTAAAAGTGAAGTTAAATTTATTTTTGGTTTTATGCTAAGTTATGGTACTGAAACACTATGAAACTGTGTGTTTCAGCTGAAAAAGACTTGGAAGCTCTGAGAGACTGAGTCAAGGCCTAGAGGCGACTCACGTAAGGTCTGTGCACTGTAATTTTTGTTTAAATATATGATTCTTGAAAATTTGATTTTTTTTTGAGTTAATTATGAATTGTGTTGCCATTTATGATTGTAAATATGACTTTGAAAAATTACCAGATTTTCAATAAATTATTTGAATAAATTGTTTTGAATTGACTTGGTGTTCACACTTAGCCTGACAGTATCACATTATTCCTCCTCCATTTATGGGGTTGAGATCGTTTATTTTCCTCCCTCTCTGGCTTGCCAGTTGAGGTTGAGATCGGATGAGTACTCATTAGCTAGCTAGCCACCTCCCTCATTGATTTCGATTAATGGGGTTGTAGATTGCTTTATCGTGGTGTACAACACGGCATTGATCGGAAATTTTGTGTCATGGCTTAAGCTGTGTATGATTTTGGCAACACTGTGTTTATGAAATTATTTGACTAAATTGTGTTATTATGAGCTTTGATAATTTGAGAAATATTTAAATTGTGTTTCATCAATAAATGATTTATGTATTGCATTTCAAATTTTTATTGTGCACCACTGAGTATTTTTATACTCAGCGATAGCTTATTTTGCTGTCGCAGATAAAAGCAAGGAGAAAATAGCAGAGTGAGCTGCCATTGAATTGAGGCCTCCACTGATCTTTTTGTACGGGTATTATTTTATACCCTTGTAGTTAATTTTGATGTAAATATAGAAATGTTGTATGTATCAATATAAAGTTGAGCAGTTACACAATAAATTGTAATAATATTATTTTTGGATTTCCTTCTGTAAATTAATATTTATACTTGTGAATTTCATACTTTATGCCTTGTGAATGGAGTTATTAAATATTTTGAGATGATAAATTTTGATTTGGATTGTGGAATTATTTTGAAGTGAAATGAATTGAGTTGATTTGTGATTTATTGGAGGTTGGGAGTTGAGAAAATTATTGGAAGTGTATTTTTTCAGGTATTTGAAGAACTGTTTTCACCAAATACAAACGGAACTCTGTCAAAATTTTTATAAAATTTGAGGCAAAATTATGGACAAAAATTTTTACTAGTATTTAAACTTTGAATAAATGGTTTTTAATTCCTACCAAAATGCTCACCACTTCTAAAATGTAAGAAAATTGTTTTAAAATCCCTTGTAGGGTACTTAATGAGTTATTGGTAGGTGAAGTTCGGTAGTTCATTAAGTATTCTACGGGATCATGTTATGCCTTACAGAGGGGTAATGTGTGACATCTCCAAAGTGGAGAATATTCTCCACCCACTTATTCACTTTAAGGATTAAAAATCCCTAAATGTTGAGGATTTCTCCCCACTTTGGTGATTCCCATATCCTTAAAGTATAAAATCCCAAAACCGACATGCAAAGGAAGGATTATTAGAGATTTCATCTTCTTTTTCCTAGACTTTCTCTTAAAGACACCATTATTGAACCTTGAGCTTTCTTTCTAACTCCATTCAAGAGACATTAGAAGTGGTAACTCTTGAATTTGAAATTGAAGGAATTGTTTCTTCAATTACTTGGCAATACAAAAAGAACCAAAAACCCTTTTGGTGCCATTCGATCGACACAAGAGGAGGGCATTCCTAGTTGTGATTCAAGTGTTGAGTTATCTTGATCACCTAGTTCATGTGGAAGGACAAGAAGGCTAACATTTGGCAACCTAGCTTCCTGAATATGTGATTTTGCACTTACCTGATAAAGTCCTAAATTACAAAATGGGCTTGATGACTTGTTGTGGTTACAACAGTTGTAACCTTAGTTGTTTTTATAATAGCTTGCATGAAATGGGTTTGGCATAAAATGCATGAAACTTAGGCTAAATCAAATTTTCATTTTTCCACTATGCAAGTCATGCCTTCAAATGTTGACATAAGTAAGGTTTGAAGATCTTTTTGTTAGTAGTATGCCCTAGAGTATATTATTTAGTATGTATCTTGTACATGTTTTTATTAATAAAAGGCATTTTCACTTTTTCGTTTGCATAATATATTTATGTGTAATAGAAAAGGTCCATTGATATTTTATTAGAAATTCTATTCTTAAGTTGTTAAGAATATGAGTAACAGTATTTCTAGCACAAAGTATCATAAATAGGTTCACAATCGAGGATACTTCACAATAAGGACATGACTTATCCAGAAAAATTGTAATCATGTTTGTTCCCAAGATATTTATATGAGATGTAAATAAGATGGAATGGTGAGTCTCATGCCATATAACAAACATGATAGGCACTTATACATGATAAGTAGGCTGAACCAGTGACATTTATGACAAGCACATGGAGTTTACTCTTGTCAATGTATTGTCATAAATCATATCAGTGCATATAATCTTTAAACCTGAGATAGGACAATTATCTTGTATATAAGTGGTTTGAGTTTGACACTTCTTTCATACTTGTACTGTGTATGGGTATATGGGCATGTGTTGGCTCCTACTAGTTATATATGGAGGTAGGTGTTGATCAAGATGAAATCTGTTACCCTAAGTAAATAGGGATAAAATCCTATGTTCATTTAATTGTTCTTGATGTTTCAAGTTCCTGGCCAAGACAGATAGATTTAATCATAAAAGAGTTTCTGATAAGAAAATCTTTTTAATCAAGAACTGAAATTAAAAGAGAACATAATATTCATAGCAAATGGGGTTTGACATAAACCATGACTCCAGCTCGAATTGGGATTTCATAACAGAGAGATTCTAGTGCATGGTAACATATGATAATAGGTTCATTTAAGGTAAACCTTATTACTAATTGGGTGGCCATGGCATGCTATACTAGGTGTTAACCATGGTCTATGAGGTGCATAAAATGATTTAGAGAAATCATTTATGGTAAGAAAGAGTTCTGATGATATTAAGAGTTGATATCATGTCTCATTGCCAATTAGTGATGAGCCTAGTAAGTCACACACATACACAAGTAATCATCAAATTAAATATGATTTAATTAATTAATTAAAGAGTTTAATTGATTATTTAAATAGGTTTGGTTTGCAATTAGATTGCAAAGTCCCTTGCATGGCTTGAAACCAAATCTAGGTTATTGGATGTATAGTATAAGTTAAATTTATATTTAAAGTGTTTAAATATGAATTTAATTATGAGAAATTAATTAATAGAGATTAATTAATTAATTTATATTTGATATAAATTGATTAGAAGAAGAGAAATAATTATTTTGGGTTGAGAACTCAAAATTAAGATACAGGTGTATTTTGGTCATTTCACAGGGTGACATGTGGCACCATGAGATGGTGACACATGGCACTACACATAAGCTTGCCATATGTCTTTTAATCATGTAAGAAGATCAAAGTTAAGATTAAATATAGGTTTGACACTTAGCACAATGTGATTGGGTCAATTAAACCTAGAGCCAATCAGAAGGTGACATGTGGCAAGGGTTTTAAGTGGTGACCTAGCTATATAAGTGTAAGGATAAAAGAACAAAAAATATAAGCTGCTGTATTCTCTTGGTGCTGCCACCCTTGGAGTGTTCTTCTTCTCATCTTCTTCATCTCTCATCAATTCAAAGAGATTTGCCAATAATCTCTTGAATTAAAAATACTAGAAATTGTTTCTAGTGTTCTATTTACATCTGTAATCTCTCAAAAGGCAAACTTGATTTTCTAATTGATTGGACAAGCTTTAGAAGCTGTTCAAGGGGCTGCCAATGGTGATCTTGGTGTAGACAAGCTAGAAGGACAACATCTGGTGTCCTAGGCGCATCCCAAAGGTGCCAAACACATTGCAGTGCATCAAAAAGGTTAGTGCACTTGTTCTTGATCTAATATTGATCTAATATAGGGTTCTATTGAATTAATCTATTAATTCTAAAATCTTAAATGGCAAATGTAGATCCAAAAACATATTAAAAGAGTTTTAATATGCTATTTATCATTGAAATCAAATAGATAAAAATGAATCTTGCATGATGCATGTGATCCTAGATGAAAAAATTTTGAATTTAATGATCTAAAGTTATGTTTTTCATGCTTCCGCTCCTTCACTTTTAATTTATTTTTAGAATATAGAGGCAAAAGTATTAATAATGTTAAGAGGGAGCAAAGAACAATATATAAGTTTCTCTCTAGCTTCTAAAGAGAGAGCTTTCTTTGTTTCTTTCTTTCCGAGGGTCCTCGCACTAATGCTACCTTCTAGAGGTCTTCCCCTGTCCCATCTAGGCAGGTGAAAGTCCCTCCTTTCTCGAAGAAGTGGTTCTACCACCCCATCTTATAAGTAAGTTGTACATTATGTGTTTTGGTTGTGGTTTTTGTGAGTCTAGTGAGATTTCGTAAGGTGTATTTGTGGAAGACTTGTCATAGCTTAAAGAGAGGGTTTCTGAATTCGTTGGGATGATGGTACCTCCAGGGTCTTTAACTGATTTCGCTCGTAGATGGCCGAAGCCCAAGGCACGAGCGAGATGTCATTGAACTTTGCCATCATCACCCTCTTTCTTACTATGTTTCTTTGGCTTCCATGGCCTTTACTTCTTTTTAACTTTGGATTGGTTCTTTAGTTTCTTTGGCTTTCATGGCCTCTACCTCTTCTAGTCTTGAAATAAGTTCTGGTTGGTCGATCCTGGTGGGTTGTGATTGCAAATGCCTTGGCTTAGCTGCCACGTGGTTGTGTCCACCTTGTATGGCTACCAATTGGGAAAGGGCCCCTACTGTGTGATGCAAGTTATGTGGCGCTGCTTCTTGGTGCTGTTAGATCTCTTGGACAAGTTGAAGACCCGGTTTAGCCTAGGGTTTCTACTGGATTTGGAGCTTTGGGCGTGTCCTTATTTTGAACTAGATGCAAAGTCTATTAGATAGTAACCCCTTATATTTCGGCCATGGACCTTGTATTTATGCTTATATGAATGGACTTTTACCTTTCACAAATAATAATAATAATAATAATAATAATAATAATAATAATAATAATAATAATAATAATAATAATAAGGGTTAACTACAATTTAGTTCCTAAGTCCTTATAGTTTTAAGACCAAATAATTTAGTCCTTAACATTTTAACAAACTTATAAGTTAATCCATACTGTTAGAATTTTAATTAAGTTACCATTAATTCTAGCAAAAATGACCAAAATGCCATTAACTCTAATTTCAATTTGAAAATAATTTAGTACTTGAAGTTTTATTTTATAAATAATTTAGTCTATAAAATTTGATGAAATCTACAACTTAATCCTATAGTTTTAATGGCAAGCAATTTAGTTCTTGACATTTTAATAAACTTTAGAATCACTATTAATTTCACGTTAAATTTAACAAAAATGACTAAAATATCTTTAACTCTATTTTCAATATGAAAATAATTTAGCCCTTATTTTTATTAAAATGATAATGATAAATAGAATTTTATAAAATTATAAGGGCTTATTTATAAATAATTATAATATTTAAGAATTAAATTTTAAAATATGTGGATGATTTTATAATTAAACAAAATGTTCAATAACCTTAAAATAATTAATCCATAATTTTAATAATTATAATCTAAATATAAAATTTTTTTGATTTAATAATATCAATATTTTAAAATATAGGGATTAAATTGTTAATAAAACAAATTTCACGAATTAAATTGTCTATAAATTAAAACTTTAAGGACTAAGTTATTTTCAAATTGAAAATAGAGTTAAAGTATTTTGGTCATTTTTGTTAAAATTAATAGTAATTTAATGAAAAATTCTAATGAAAGAAGTTAACTTGTAAGTTTATTAAAATTTTAGAACTAAATTGTTTGATTTTAAAACTATATGACTAAGTTTTAGATTTAAGTAAACTTTAGGGATAAAAATGTCATTTAGTCTAACAATGATAATGTTAAAGCCAATGGATTAGTTAGGAGTATAGCTGATGTTGCTTGGAAGGATAATTGTCAGTTTGCTTCAATTGCAGTAGTGGTTAGAAATTTCAAAGGTAAGATCATTGATGGTGTAGCAAAGAAACTTATTCGGGCTAACCCTTTAGCAGGAGAAGCGATTTTGTTGGCTAAGAACATTGGTGCTACCTCAGTTATCTTTGAATTAGATTCAGCATTGCTTATTTCAGCTCTATCTGATTCTCTGTTCTCAGATTGGCATATTCAAGCTTCGGTTACAGCAATTAAAAGTATCGTCACTTTATTCCAGAGAAGTGCAGTTCTCTTTGATTAAAAGGCAAGCTAACAAAGCAGCGGATTTTGTTGTAGAACTTTTGTTTAAGGATTCATTGCCTTGCAATTGGATTTGTAATTTGCCACCAGAACTTGGCTCTATTTTGTCTGTTGATGCCCTTGTGGCTTGTTAATGCAAAGGTTTTTCTTTTAAAAAAAATATACCTATAGGAATTTAGCCTAAAATATTATTTGAAGCAAGAGGTGGTTGTAGGTCAACGTAGATCGCTATGTTGTGAAGAAAGAAAGAAAAATCTTGACAAATTGTTCCCAAAACATGTAGAATTGAATCGAAAATCAAATGGTCCAAGATCCACAGGTACAAAATGGTGGTTTGGTTGGTGTTTCTGCTTCTTCGTTCCGACCTTCTCTGTAATTCAATTGCTTCCACTTCCCATTCCTCTTCAACTGACACCACCATGCATGCAACCAACTGGGCTGTCTTGGCTTGCACCTCTCGCTTTTGGTAATTGAATCATACCCATTTGTTGCAATTGTATTAATTTTAGTTCGGTTCTTTAATTTGCTAGGATTTTCTCTTGTCAAGCTCTTTGGCTTTTCTGGGTGGATTTTACTGGCTTTGTAAAGTTGTTAATTGAAGTGGATTCTTGTGCCTTTCTCTTTACTCAGGTTTAATTATCGATACATGGCTAATACTTTATCCTTGTGTAGGTAATCATTTGAGTTTTCTCTCGAATTCATTTCTTTGAGAAATTTTCACTTTTCTTTTCTTTTGTGCATATAAGTTTTTCGTTTTCTGTGGTTTTGCAGGACTATTTAGCGACTAGGAATACCTGATGAGTGGATAATAGTAATGTTGGCAGATGATATGGCTTGCAATGCTAGGAACAAGTAACCTGCTTAAGTCTTCAACAATGAAAATCATAGACTTGTGTGGAGATAATGTTGAGGTTAGTTTTGGGTCTCCATGATGCTTTTCTGCCCTTTTTAAGTTGCACTGTTATCCATATTGAAGTGTATGAAAATGTAACATTTTAATGTTTAGAATCTTTGAAAAATTCACTTGTTTGAAGAATTTGCATATTTTAGAAGGTCTAGCTTGCATTAACTAATAAAACTCGCATACGATGTGCTTACTGCTCAATTGTACTTTCTTAGCATTCCTTTATCACTAACTTGTCGATCAAGAGTGGATTGACATACCAAAGAAGTTCTTTTATTTAGTATCTTTTCTTGTGAATGAATATTAGGTGCCATGCAAGGCTTTCTGTTGCTTTCATTATCTTCTTTTTGTTCTCATTGCATTGTAGAGGTAAGAGTTAGTGGCATTATCACTAATTTGATTTTTTTTTCTCAATATATTCATATAATGTGCAATGATTGGATGAGAATACATCTCATCTTATTTAAAAAAATCTTTCTTAATAGAATATTTATTTTATTATTTTTTTTCTATCAATTGTGAGTCTATTGGAGAAAGAATATGTAATATCCTCATTTTTGTAATCCGTACGTCATATTGTTCCGACGACTAATGCCTACCCCGAAAAGTCGAAATGTCTGGAACTACACTTAATTGACAGTGAGGAAGCATAAAATAATGAAATATATGATGAGAAAAATTAAGAAAAAATAAAAGAGATAAAATGTGACTAAGTTAAACGAGCCGAACCCTTGCGATGGGTGATCGCACCGGGAAGTTACGGCGAGGACCGCTGACTAGTCCTGGACCGCAGGAAACTCGGAGAAATATTTTCGGGACATAATTAAAGGTCTACTGAAGTGTAATTGACATTAGAAGTATCAAAGAAACATTAATAAGTTAGTATAAATGACAAACGAAAATTAAAGAAATCGGCAGTATAAGGAGTAAATCGGTAGTACCGAAAAATAAAAAATACAACCCGAAGAGGGGCATTTTGGTTAATTAACACCTAGAGTTGACTTTTGACCTCAATATCCATTAAAAATAAGTGATATTACACTTTGAAAATGTCATGAAAAATAAAAATGTGGTACATTATATAAATAGTGGAAGAAATGAGGCAAATATGCAAATTATGGAACTTTAAGTAATTAAATCATTAATTTATGGTTAGTGCTCCACTAACTCAAATTTTGGGACACATATATAAGCCAATTTGGGACAGAAATGTTCATCTTCAACCTTGGAAACAAACCAGCCGAGAGAAACACCATGGAAATCCTCCATGGCCGAACCTTACTCCATCACCATACAACCATGTTCAAGCCCTCATTTCACCATAGTTTCTTCATTAAAGCTTGCACACACACCTTGAACAGTATATTGGAAGCAAAAAGAATAGGATTTGATGAAGTTTTGGTCAAGCTCAAAAAAGGTTAGTGCTAGTTTTTATTCCCTTGCTTAACTAAAGTTTGTGTTGAGGTTGTGGGAAGTATTTTGGTTGAAAAATTTTAAGAATTACTTGAGTAATTGTTGGGTGTAACTTGTGGCAGCCATGGAAAGGAAAGGTGAGGAACTTATTCTCACTTGTAATTGATGTTAATTGATGGGAAATTAGTGTGGATTGAAGTAAATGGTAAGGTTAGTAATTTAATTTCATGAGTAAGTTGGGAATTAAGCTTTAGAGTTAGATTTGAAGAAATATTGAGGGCCTTGGTAAATTGTAAATTTCGGCAGCCTTAAATTCCATGGAAGAGTGTTAATTTCATGAATATGACAATTAATTTAGTATGTTGTTACAGTAGTGCAAGTACATGGTAAAAATTACTAGGTATTAGTTAGTTATTTCATGTGTATATATTAGGTTGGTTTTAACTTATTGACTTAAGGCTGTATAATGTACTTTGAACACTTGTATAAACTGCCCAAATTGACAAAATTGAGATGTGATGAATGATATAGAAGTGCCATGAATTCAGAATTGTAGTTTTGGGAGGAGGAGGAATGAGAATTGGAAGTGTTATTTCATGTGCAGGTTGTGTTGTGTTGAAAATAGAAGATAAATTGAGTCATAAATAAAAATGTGTGACCCCAATTGGTATGAGGCCAATTGGAGGTAAAATTAGACTTGTAATGGACCAATTTTCATGTAGAAGTTATGCCAAAATTCTGCCTAGAAATGACCTACAAAAATGACCAAATCCGGATTGCCATTAGTGAATCCAGAATTTTTGACCATATGAACAGTAGCCATTCAATTGGCCATAACTCACTCAAAATAGGTCCAAATGATCTGAAATTTATACCATTGAAAAGTTTAGACATAGAGCTACAACTTTGGTGAAGATCACAGAACCCAAAAATGTCATTTACTAAGTCAAATTGTTTGCACAAGTTGAGGTAATAAAACTGTCCAGAACCATTGCAACCCAGAATTTGACCATATGTACAGTAGTCACTCATTTGACCATAACTCACTCAAAACAGGTCCAAATGACCTGCAATTTATATCAATGGAAAGACTATACATAGAGCTACAACTCTTATGAAGACACCAAAGCACAGAAATGACCAGAACCAAGTCAAATTGCTTGCCCAAGTTAGGGTACCAAATCTGCCAGAATTGAACTTTACTTAAAAATGACCTAAAGTTGCATTGAAAATGCAATCTCTCCAGCTTTAGTAAATTGACCATATCTTGGTCTATACAACTCAGAATGACCTGAAATCTGTGCCAAAGTTCAATGAAACATAGAGCTACAAATTTTCTTCTTTGACCAGAAGCTAAAAACCAATGGAAACAGGACATTTAGCTAGATCAATCTAGCACACTAAAACTGAAAATTTGACAATAATATGCAATGAAGCCTAGAAATAATTTGGCAATAAATGCCAACTTGTGAGAATTGTAAATTGCACTATACTGGCAGCATATTAAAATGCGAATTGTGACAAGTTGATACTAGAATCAACTTATCCATGATGTATAAAAAGGTCAACATTTTCATTGACCAGTGAATTGTATAATGACCAGTAAACCCTAAAAATAAAGAAATAAATATTTAATCTTGTAATATGCCCTAATTTGCCTAGTTGACTGGTTTGGATAGGTTGGCATGCCAATAGGATTCTGACAACTGTTCTGTAAATGGCTTCACGCCGTACTGTGTTTTCTGGCTTATTATGCCATACTATGATTTTAATAGCCTATGGCTATACAGATTGTGTTATTATACTCGGCTTAATGCCTGATTGATTATATGACTTTTTAGCCATACCATTTGCACACCGGGAGATGCTTTGTGACCGATGGTGTGACGGCCTGAGGTACTAGGTACCCAGTGCTAGTATATCCGTTTATCCAGTCTAGTCAGTGTATAGGCTACACAGGCAGTTAATTAAAACATTATTCAATTCAGGCAGTTAAGTTAAGTTAAGTATAATGAAATTTCTGTACAATAAAATTTAGTATTGAATGAAATGAGTAAAAGAGATTAGCAATAGAAACATAATAAAAATATAATTTGTAGAACTGTAGAGACTTAAAATACAATCCAATTAGAATAATTTATATACTAGGTAGTATTACTGAAAGGTTATAAATTTAGTACTTCCAAAGAGGAACAAACTAATATATAAGATGGTTAATATTAGACACATTCTAGTAAATCAAATTGATTATTCAATATTTAAATTATGCTCTATCCTTTCTTTATTTGTATATATTATTTCTTGTTATATTATTGCACATCTAAGCAGAAATGCTTAGCGCGATGAAATTACTTCCTCGCGCAGGTACTGAAGGTAAAACCAGTAGACTGTCGACTGAGATTTTTGGAGTCCAGATCTATAGAAGTGTCAGAAGTGTACAAGATTGTCACATCCTCAGCAATGCATGTAGATAGGGCTCATAATTACACATGTTATGTATTTTGTTCATTCTAAGTATATTGTAAATTATGTGTATATCCTGTACTTGACAAACTTATGTAATTTAGTTGACAAATTATATAAGTTAATGAAATATAAGAATTCTGATATTTGAGTTGATTATCTAATCATAATGATTCTGAATGGGATTGAGTTTGAGAAATTTTGATACTGAATCTGAGTTATGAATTTGAGTGTATATTGAATTTGTTTTTGGCAGGTTCAGAAGAACTGTTAGTCCAAATTACAGCCGGCGCTCTGCCGGATTGTCATTCAAATTTTTGAAATTTCCAAATTAGTCGGATTTTGATAAACAGTAAAAATAGCCTAAACCTTATATAAAGTTTTTGAACAAGTAAATCAAGAACTGTAATGAAATCAGATAAAATCAGGTGCTTCGGCACTCCATGTGACACACCTTGCTCGGCTACACTATAGACGGGTGAGGGGTATTACATTTAGTGGTATCAGAGCACGGTTTAGGCTTTCCTAGGCACAGATAAGTAGAAAGAACTAGTGTGCATACATGCATTGCATTCATAAGAGTCGAGGTAATACTAATGCAGATCTATTTACTTTTAATTATTCAAGGTTAAGATATGGACTCAGAGTCGTAGAGGGCATTAGAAAAAGAAGTAGAAAACCTAGTTCATGAGGTTATAACGTAGTGACTATGTAATATTCTCGATGTTTGCATTGTAAGCTGTAAATTATAGTACTGACATGGAATTATTGTGTGGAGCTGCGTGCTTCCTCGTGATACAATAAACTAAGAATATTTGTAAGTAATCTATAATTTGATACAACTATGCCCGAATAGAGTACTATTACGAGAAATAAATGTGAAAATTTTAGTCAGAAATTTAAAACTTTAGAACTAGCCTATCGAAAGACTACACTTCTAAGGTAGCTAAAATCAGTGACTCGGTTACACTAATGTGGACTACCATTACCACAAAAATTGCTATAAGCTTAGAGAACTCAGTATGGCTATAAATTAGAAAGAACATCTTGAGGATGAAGATATTTGGACATCGATATGAAGTCTTATCAGTATTTTAATATTTTTGACAGAAAGGAATGATGTAGGTATTTGAGAATACATTTAGAAATTGTATTGATGCTCTCTCTGAAAGCAAGAATAGATAACTTCCACTGATGGAGTTTGTGTGTAGTGATAGTTATTTAATAAGCATGATGATAACAAGATATACGATTTTGTATGAAACAAATGCAGAATACCTAGACAATGGCAAGTTAACAGAATTGGAATTGGTAAAAGAGACTGAAGGACTGGTAAAGAATCCTAGTATGAAAGATCAAAAAACTAATGAATAATAGAATTTCATGAGTAGGAATACTAAAGGCAAAGGAAAACAATGATGGGAAAGTGAATAAAATTATGAGATAATGATAAGCTCAGTTGTTTGAATCCGATGAATTTCGAGGACGAAATTCCTTTTTAGAAGGGAAGAGTTGTAACATCCTCATTTTCGTAGTTCGTACGTCCTACTGTTCCGATGGCTAATGCTTACCCCGGAAAGTCGGAATATCTGGAACTACACTTAATTGACACTGAGGAAGCATAAAATAATGAAATATGTGATAAAAAAAATTGAGGAAAAATAAAAGAGATAAAATGTGACTAAGTTAAACGAGCCGAACCCGTAGCGATGGGTGACCGCACCGGGAAGTTACGGCGAGGACCGTTGACTAGCCTTGGATCGCGGGAAACTCGGAGAAATATTTTCGGGACATAATTAAAGGTCTACTGAAGTGTAATTGACATTGGAAGTGTCAAAAGAAAAATTAATAAGTTAGTATAAATGAAAAATGAAAATTAAAGAAATCGGCAGTATAAGGAGTAAATCGGTAGTACCGAAAAATAAAAAATACAACCCGAAGAGGGGCATTTTGGTCAATTAACACCTAGAGTTGACTTTTAACCTCAATGTCCATTAAAAATAAGTGATATTACACTTTGAAAATGTCATGAAAAATAAAAATGTGATACATTATATAAATAGTGGAAGAAATGAGGCAAATGTGCAAATTATGGAACTTTAAGTAATTAAATCATTAATTTATAGTTAGTGCTCCACTAACTCAGATTTTGAGACACATATATAAGCCAATTTAGGATAGAAATGTTCATCTTCAACCTTGGAAACAAACCAGCCGAGAGAAATACCATGGAAATCCTCCATGGCCGAACCTCACTCCATCACCATGCAACCATGTTCAAGCCCTCATTTCACCATAGTTTCTTCATTAAAGCTTGCACACACACCTTGGGTAGTATATTGGAAGCAAAAAGAAGAGGATTTGATGAAGTTTTGGTCAAGCTCAAAAAAGGTTAGTGCTAGTTTTTATTCCCTTGCTTAACTAAAGTTTGTGTTGAGGTTGTGGGAAGTATTTTGATTAAAAAATTTTAAGAATTACTTGAGTAATTGTTGGATGTAACTTGCTACAGCCATGGAAAGGAAAGGTAAGGAACTTATTCTCACTTGTAATTAATGTTAATTGATGGGAAATTAGTGTGGATTGAAGTAAATGGTAAGGTTAGTAATTTAATTTCATGAGTAAGTTGGGAATTAAGCTTTAGAATTAGATTTGAAGAAATATTGAGGGCCTTGGTAAATTGTAAATTTTGACAGCCTTGAATTCCATGGAAGAGTGTTAATTTCATGAATATGACAATTAATTTAGTATGTTGTTACATTAGTGGAAGTACATGGTAAAAATTACTAGGTATTAGTTAGTTATTTCATGTATATATATTAGGTTGGTTTTGACTTATTGACTTGAGGCTGTATAATGTACTTTGAGCACTTGTATAAACTGCCCAAATTGACAAAATTGAGATGTGATGAATGATATAGAAGTGCCATGAATTCAGAATTGCAGTTTTGGGAGGAGGAGGAATGACAATTGGAAGTGTTATTTCATGTGCAGGTTGTGTTGTGTTGAAAATAGTAGATAAATTGAGTCATAAATAAAAATGTGTGATCCCAATTGGTATGAGGCCAATTGGAAGTAAAATTAGACTTGTAATGGACCAATTTTCATGTAGAAGTTATGCCAAAATTCTGCCTAGAAATGACCTAAAGAGATGACCAAATCAGGATTGCCATTAGTGAACCCAGAATTTTTGACTATATGAACAGTAGTCATTCAATTGGCCATAACTCACTCAAAACAGGTCCAAATGAGTTGAAATTTATACCGTTGGAAAGCTTAAACATAGAGCTATAACTTTGGTGAAGATCATAGAACCTAGAAATGTCATTTACTAAGTCAAATTGCTTGCACAAGTTGAGGTAACAAAACTGTCCAGAACCATTGCAACCCAGAATTTGACCATATGTACAGTAGTCACTCATTTGACCATAACTCACTCAAAACACGTCCAAATGACCTGAAATTTATATCAATGGAAAGATTAGACATAAGCTACAACTCTTATGAAGACACCAAAGCTCAGAAATGACCAGAACCAAGTCAAATTGTTTGCCCAAGTTAGGGTACCAAATCTGCCAGAATTGAACTTTACCTAAAAATGACCTAAAGTTGCATTGAAAATGAAATCTCTCCAGCTTTAGTAAATTGATCATATCTTGGTCTATACAACTCAGAATGACCTGAAATCTGTGCCAAAAGTTCAATGAGACATAGAGGTACAAATTTGCTTCTTTGACCAAAAGCTAAAAACCAATGGAAACAAGACATTTAGCTAGATCAATCTAGCACACTAAAACTGAAAAATTGACAATAATATGCAATGAAGCCTAGAAATAATTTGGAAATAAATGCCAACTTGTGAGAATTGTAAATTGCACTATACTGGCAACATATTAAAATGTGAATTGTGACATGTTGATACTAGAATCAACTTATCCATGATGTATAAAAAGGTCCACATTTTCATTGACCAGTGAATTGTATAATGACCAGTAAACCCTAAAAATAAAGAAATAAATATTTAATCTTGTAATATGCCCTAGTTTGCCTAGTTGACTAGTTTGGATAGGTTGGCATACCAATAGGATTCTGACAGCTGTTCTATAAATGGCTTCATGTCGTACTATGTTTTCTGGCTTATTATGCCATACTATAATTTTAATAGCCCGTGGCTATACAGATTGTGTTATTATACTCGGCTTAATGCCTGATTGATTATATGACTTTTTAGCCATACCATTTGCACACCGGGAGATACTTTGTGATCGATGGTGTGACGGCCCGAGGTACTAGGTACCCAGTGCTAGTATATCCGTTTATCCAGTTTGGTCAGTGTATAGGCTACACGGGCAGTCAATTAAAACATTATTCAATTCAGGCAGTTAAGTTAAGTTAAGTATAATGAAATTTCTGTACAATAAAATTTAGTATTGAATGAAATGTAAAAGAGATTAGCAATAGAAACATAACAAAAATATAAATTGTAGAACTGTAGAGACTTAAAATACAATACAATTAGAATAATTTATATACTGGGTAGTATTACTGAAAGGTTATAAATTTAGCACTTCCAAAGAGGAACAAACTAATATATAAGATGGTTAATATTAGACACATTCCAGTAAATCAAATTGATTATTCAATATTTAAATTATGCTCTATCCTTTCTTTATTTGTATATATTATTTCTTGTTATATTATTGCACATCTAAGCAGAAATGCTTAGCGCGATGAAATTACTTTCTCGCGCAGGTACTGAAGGTAAAACCAGTAGACTGTCGACTGAGATTTTTGGAGTCTAGATCTGCAGAAGTGTCAGAAGTGTACAAAGTTGTCACCTACTCAGCAATGCATGTAGATAGGGCTCATAATTACACATGTTATGTATTTTATTCATTCTAAGCATATTGTAAATTATTTGTATATCATGTACTTGACAAACTTATGTAATTTAGTTGACAAATTATATAAATTAATGAAATATAAGAATTCTGATATTTGAGTTGATTATCTAATCATAATGATTCTGAATGAGATTGAGTTTGAGAAATTTTGATACTGAATCTGAGTTATGAATTTGAGTATATATTGAATTTGTTTTTAACAGGTTCAGAAGAACTGTTAGTCTAAATTACAGCCGGCACTCTGCCGGATTGTCGTTCAAATTTTTGAAATTTCCAAATTAGTCAGATTTTGATAAACAGTAAAAGTAGCCTAAACCTTATATAAAGTTTTTGAACAAATAAATCAAGAACTGTAATGAAATCAGATAAAATCAGGTGCTCCGGCACTCCATGTGACACACCTTGCTCGGCTACACTGTAGACGGGTGAGGGGTGTTATAGAATATTTCTTCTTTTCAATTAAATGGTAGTTGCAAGGTTTTTGAAAATTTTATTTTCCCTAGGAGATCTTGATTTTGTTGTTGTAATCACATAGGTAGATTATTGAAGTTATGAAGTGATAGTTGAAAATTTTTTGCAAGTTATGACTGGGCATCATGATGCTGCTATTCCAAGATCAAAGTGTCTTTTAAGTGATGAAATCACACTCTTCTTTATATGATGGGACATGGAGGAGATGAATTATTAAAATTTCAGACTCTGAAGAGCTCCAAATTTATGATTTAGCTGATCTGTGAGGCAAATGAAGGAAAAACAAAGGTGAGGTAACTTTATAACTTTGTGTTCTTTAACTCTGACCTTGAAAGAATCCTTTATAGGCTTGTTATGAAAGATAAATGAAACAGTTTGTGGATGGCATAATTATTTCTGGTTCTGCCATTTTGCCTGAATTTGGTATGGCTGCATTCCCCTGCTTGGAGATAAAATTGGCATCTGTCTTATAAAATTTGATAAACATTTTTCTGTGTGAAAAATAGGAAATTATTTTTCATTAATGTTGATATTTGTGATTGCTATAGGACCATAAGCTCACAATTGTGGTTAATGTGACAAATCTAGGTTCAAGCAATTGCTGATAGTGGTGGATTTTTGCCAAGTTGCCACTTTATTCAATAAGGATTTACCATGCTTCCAGATAAGATGTTGTTTTTGTAAATATTATTTCAAGTCTTAACTTTTTTTTTCTTTTACTATTTTTTAAGATAATTTTATGCATACATCTTAGCTATAAGCTCAATTAACTTAATTCATTTTAGACTAACATGGTTTGATGTAGTCTTTTCTATGGAAAATTGAAAATAAAATAAATTAGGAAAATATGTTTTCTGATTAAGTACTATCTCTCTTGGATGAAGATAAATATATATATTCCATAAGGAAGAACATCTTCGTTTTAATGCAAGGACATGCTGCTTTTCAGCTTTTTCAACTGGTGTTTTGGCCATTGGAAGTAGCATGAAAGGAGAGAACTCATACTCACGTCACCTGGACTTTGATATCGATGTGGATTGACCACATTTACCATTTTGTGTTCTCTTTAGTTGGGTATTTAACCTTGGATGCTATGCATTTCATGTCATTCCTTTCCATTTTTCTTCACTTCCAAGTTTTCAGGTTTGATTTTCTAACATGTTCTCTTGTTTTATTATGCAGGTTGTTGTTTCTATTGTGGATCGTTTTACATTCTTTACCCTTGCATTCTTTAAGAGGCTAAACACGTATGACAATACCTCATTGAGTAGGTATATATAAATGACTTAATATGACTAATAGTTTATGGCATGTTTATAAATGCTTTATGGTGTGATAATGGCCTTTATATTTATATTAGATTTAGGATATACGCCTTTTTTTATCCATACCTTTTGAAAAGAATGTTATGACTGGTTCTGGTTGAGTTGAATGACCTATTCTGAGTCTTGCATTCTTGTTCACTCATGGCTTAATTTACTTCTCACTTTAGAAAATTCTGTAATTTTTTTCCCTTGTCCAAGCATAGCGAGAACTAGTGTAAAATACTACATGCAATCAGAAAATGAATGTTTTAATCCAGTTATACAATTTAAAGAGCCTATTCAAGATTGCTGATTTGATCTGGCAATTCTTCTTCCATGATGTGTATCTAGAGAGAGATTTATGAACATCTAGTAGTCATTTTGTTTGGTGGGGAATAAACGAATTCAGTTAGAAGTTTATGTTTCATAAAAATGGTATTCTTTACTTTGTAAATTTTCAGGGGCTATTCACTAAGCATAGTTACATTAATGATGAGGCATTTGTTTTGCAGTCTTTTTGCTTTATATGATCCAAATATACTGATGTCAACTGCATATTACCGAACAAATCTATACCAACGACGTTTGGAGCAGGTATTGAAGTGCCAAAACCAGAACTGTTGTATAGTCATTTTTAATATTGCCTGCTTTGTTTTCACAATTTCACTTTCAATGCAAGTTTAGTAATCCTACATTGTCATTTTTTGCGATTGCATTATGAGTATTCGGTAATTATTACATACAACCACTCAACTTTATGAGTGTTTTCATAAAAATCACTAAATTTTAATTTCTTTCATAAAACTCATTGAACTTTAATTTGATTTCATAAAAGTCATTATGACCGAAATTTTTATTTGATTTGATACTAAAATTTATTTGATTTGGGAATGAGATTGATTAATTTTCAAAATCTTGTTGTTGTGAATTGATTTTCACATTTTAGATTTCTTATGATCCATGTGTGATGAGTTGACATATCTATTTGTATATCTCCTAGGATATTGTTGTATTGGGTTGATTTTTCATTTTTCATTTTTTTTGTTACATTATTTTTTTTTCAAATTTAATTAATATCATCCCTGTCCTTTTTTTTTTTCGTCCATTTTTTCCTTTTTTCTTTTTCCAATGCCTCTTTGTTCCTATATCTTTTGTGGGTGCTTTTGCGTTTTTCTCCTTTTTTTGATGTTATCATTGTTTTTGCTTAATTTTTATTGAAGAAAATGATGCTCATTAAGCTTATACGCTTATATGAATTGATTTATATTGTTTATTTGAATATAAGCAATTTGCAATTAAGTTAAAAGAAAGGGTTAGATTCAATAAATGCAACAAGGCTAAGTGGATCTTGATGCTGAGTATTTTCTTATAACTTTTTATTAAGAATTATTGTTTTTTTAGTATGTGGTTAATAGAAATTAAAAAATTAATAATTAAATATTATTCTTATAAGTTTATAAGAGATAATTATTAATCAAGTCCATTTAAGATTTCTTTATGGCTATTGCACAGACGAATTGAAACACTTTTGACCGTAAGTGCTTTTTTGATATTAAGCCTAAAAAGTTTAAATTATTTTTCTAAATAAAAATTTTATTTTTAATGTTATTAAAAAAATTAATTTAAAAAATTATTTTATTATTTTAATATTTTTATTATTAAAATTTATTAAATTTAATTTTAAATTATTTTTTAATACTTTTTAATTAATATATTTAAAAATATAATTTTCTTAATAGTAATGTCCTTTTTTTTTTTCTTAAAACCTCTCCATATTTTATTAACAAAATTGATAAAATATGTAGGCAATTAAATACATCACTATATACCTAACATTTCTTTCATCTTCAAGCCAATAGTTCCCTGCCTCCTCCTTATGACCCAACAACCCATCTAACTGTCTCCAGAAAATGGAACAAATTTCCCCAAAACCCAACCAAATTTTCATCTTATCTGGGCAGAGCAACATGGCTGGTCGCGGCGGCGTAATTAGACATCCCCATGAGCACCACCAGCACTGGGACCATGTCGTCCCGCCGGAATGCCACCCCCACCCAGACATCTTCCGATTAAGTGCCAATCTTCACTGGGTTGAAGCCCATGAACCTCTCCATGCCGACATCGACGCTAAAAAAGTTTGCGGAGTGGGGCCCGGGATGTCATTCGCCAACGCCGTCAGAGAGTGCGGCGTCGGGGTGATGGGTCTGGTGCCGTGCGCCGTAGGTGGGACAGCGATTAAGGAATGGGCTCGTGGGGAGGAGCTGTATGAGACAATGGTGAAACGGGCGAAGGAGAGCGTGAAGGAAGGTGGAGAGATCAAGTGTTTGTTGTGGTACCAAGGAGAGAGCGACACGTCTACTGAGCATGATGCTGAGGCGTACCAGGGGAACATGGAGAAGCTAATTGAGAATGTGAGAGAGGATCTGGCTTTGCCTTCTCTTCCAATCGTTCAGGTTAGCTTATGAAAATTCAAGTAATAAAATGTTTTTTTTTTTTCAATTTTTATTTGTATAGAAGAGAAATAAATATTTCAAAATTTTAAAATATTTATTTTTATATAGTAAATATAAATTATTTTGCATTTAATTATTTAATATTAAAAATTAATAAAAAAATTAGGAAGAAGTAGCAATTTCAGTTAAATTAAACTGAAATGTAATGTTATTTAGTGATGGTTTATGGAATACTGATTTAGGTTTTAATATGAGAATAAAATGTAGAATTTTTAAATATCATGACAATAAACAAAAGGGGTTGAATAATTTTGATTATTGCTTAGAACATTGATCATTTTATTTAAATTTTAAGGGGAAATGTTAATCATTTGTCACAGGGAAATTTATAATTTTGATTTCTGAGTTTTGTCTTATATTACACTTGAGTCTTCAAATTTTTAGAAATTAATTATTTAATCTCTAAATTTTATACTATATCACAATTTTAGTCCTTTTTTCTGTCAATGGGATGAAATTGTTATAAACACTAAAATTACAGGGATTAAATTGTTTTATATATTAAAATTAAATGGAGTAAATAATTTATTTTTTAAAATGCAGAAATGAAGGTGTAATATAGTACAAAATCTAAGGATTAAATAATTAATTTTTTAAAATTTAATGATTGAAATGTAATATAAAGAAAATTTTAGGGATTAAATTGTAAATTTCCCTTTGTTATGGTAAGTAAATAAATAAAGTTGGAAAATGCAATGAAATGCAGGTAGCAATTGCATCAGGAGATGCGAAGTACCTGGAGAAAGTGAGAGAGGCACAATTAAGGATTAATATACCAAATGTGGTATGTGTAGATGCCAAGGGATTGCAACTCAAACAAGATAATCTCCACCTAACAACTGAATCTCAAGTTAAGTTGGGCCAAATGCTGGCTGAAGTCTACCTCAAGCATTTTGCATCATCATAATCTTTTCTTCACTTCAAAGCAAGTATGAATCTATTTTCTCCCCTTTCTGGTGTGTTTTTGTGTTGTTTGCTCATTCTTGGTCTTTGATTTCTCTTTTTATATGTATCTTTTTCTTCTTTCTCCATTCTCTCCTCATTTATGTTATGCTTTTGTTGCCTCCCTTGCTTGTTCAACCCTACAGGTATCTGCTTTTCATTATGGGTTGTAATATGATTATGATGGTTATGGGTTTTGTATTTGTGTTATGAAGGTTTTTTTTTTTTTTTTTAATTGAACACACGTGCATACAAATCGATAAAAATGGACCGCTGTTAAAATCATGGCAAATATATACTTACACTCATATTATTTGAAATTAATCTATTGAACACCTAATTAAAATTAATAACTATTAAATACAAATTCGCATTGCTAGCAGTGACTTGTTAAAAAAAGTCGCAAATGGTTTCACTTGTAGTTGAATGTGCTCTAAATGTTTTGAAAATGACTAAACTAGGCTATTCCTCTTCTCTCTCCTTATTCTCTTCTCTCTTCTACTGTCTTCAAGTTATGCCACAGAGAGACTTTATAAAATGATTCGAGTACATTTTGATGTGTATTACGTATTGAGTTTTTTTTTTTTTTTTTTTTAAATTTACAGTATCTCTTCGAGAAATATGCACAAATATAGAAAGACAATTATTGTTGAGGGTTTAATTTTATAAATTAAAATTGTTATGAATAATTTATTTCACATTAATAAAATTAAATAAATTATATTTTCATTTAATAATTAGCTAATTATTATTATTGTGATAATATTATATTATATGAGAAATTAATATAAAATTGTAAATAAAGAAGCAGGTGTAATTATGAGTATATATATATATATACAAATATTTCTAAATTCTCCATTAACTTTTGTTGTGAGTCGTCATTAATTTCACAATGTAATTTGTGTATTATTAATGTAATTATTTATTGAGCGTATATTGAAGACAATATATTAATCAATGCAGTGATTATTGTGTTTATTTTGTTTTACTTATCTAAATTTATACATTTTATATAATAGAATAGCTCTCTTATTGTGTAATTTTTATCACATAAAACTAAATTTACATAATAAAGAAAATTCTTTTGTATATATTTTTTGTCATCTGTATCATATAACATGGGATAATCTCATGCAAGGATTTTATTGTCGTGCAATTATATTATTTTATCTTATTTCTATTTAAATTATTATTTTGATTATTATTGAGATATATTGTTTAATATTTTATTTTTGATAATTTCATTAATGTATATATTAAATTAAGTGATAAATTTAATGGTATGTATGTAAGATGTGATAATTAGTTAAAAATAAATTATTATGTTGAATAATTAGTTAAAAGTAAATTACAATTGATATATATTTTACTTTTTTGTGATAATTTAGTGATATATTATATCAATTTTTTTTTAAAAAATTAAATGTAGGAGTATTGAAACAACCTTTTTATTTATATTTTTATTATGAGTGTAATTTTTTTTATTGTGCTTTAAACTTATTTATAATATTATAACTTTTATTTTATAAAATATGACAATTTTATCTTAATGAGGAATTATTACTCCATTTTAAATTAATGGAGAATTTTTCACATAATGTAAATTTATATGCGACAATTTAATAAACATAATGCATACATTCTAATTAGAATTTTGTATTTATAATTTTATGTATCAATAATTAAAATTTTGTATGTCCTAATTTTTATGTATTTACAACTGGCTTTTAAAGCCAGCAAGCCATAGGCACTATTTGCATTAGGGCATGCATGAGTAGAGAGAATAAATTCTCAACATCTCCTACAGTCTGTCTTTTACATTGTTACAATAGTATTACTCTTGAAATCACTAACTTAGATGGTGTTTTTAGTATACATAAACTGAGTTGGTCAATTAATATGACAAGTCATTAACGTTGCTCTTGAAATCACCAATTAAGATAATGTTTTTAGCATATTTAATCTAAACTTGATACTTGACGTGTCAGGCATAAAATTGCTATTTTAATTGGTAATTTTTATCACACATTATTATTTTAGTAAATAGTTTAAATTTTATAATATAATAGTGTCACGACCCAACCTATGGGCCAGACCGGTACTAGGACCTGGGCCAGCCTAAAGCCCCCGATGCCCGTAGTAAGCCTAACTGTTCATTTACCCAATTCTAAGGCCCATTTGGGCCCAATTTCAAGAAAACAAACGGACAGAGTCCGGCCATAAAAATGGACTTTCCAACGGGGAGTTTTTGACTCACCCAACCTGTAAACACAATATATAGTCATTTGGGGAGCTCAGCTCACCCTCCACATACTCATCAACATAAAAATAAATGGGAGCTCAGCTCCCTCATCCAATCCATCAAACATGCATAGCATATTAAGTTTACAGGTCCCAAAATAATAATTTAGTTTACAGACCCAAATCAAATAAACATTTCTAACACATGCGGAAATTCTAAGATTTAACAAGTTTATACAAACAGTAATAATTGACCTGCGAGGGAGAAAGCAGGTTAATCTCAAAAAAAATATCCTCCTGTGGCCTGTAAAAATTTTTGAACAGGAGTGAGCGTTCGACTCAGAGAGTAAAATATCAATTTTAACCATAATCTCTATAACTATCTAAAACTAATACACCATGTAGAGTGAAATGCAACATCAACAACATTTTCACATCATAACATCAAAAAGGTAATTTGGAGCACTCACACACCCTGTAGTATCAATCATAACATATGGGAGCTGATCCCCTATACAGCTCTCTTAAATCCAACCTGGTGCCAGCGAATTACTCAAGCTCGGACTTCCACTTAATAACCAAATCGAGGGTCCCAGCGAATTACTCAAGCGTGACTACCCCTCGAAGGATCGGTCCCGAATTACTCAAGCCGTGACTACCCGTCCTATCCATAGTCCACACCACATCACACGCACGCCAACGCGCACGCTGCTGCTCCAAATTACCACAACAACATCCATGGCACATCAACAGTTATGAATGCAACATTAATCGTGCCTAGAGTTTAACTACATAAATATATGCATATAAGTGATGCATGGGCATGCTTGAACATATAATAATATCGAAATTACAATTAAAATTAATATTCTACTCACAGACTTGACGACAATCACTGTGGCGGCTGGGCGGAGGAAGAAGGCTGTCCCGGCTCACCTGACAATTTTATTACAATCATTTAATAAATTTGACTCAATACAAACAAAGAAAAAGACCAATACGTCCTAAGTCGTGCCGAAAATCCGGTAGAGTCTCCCCTATACCTAGGACCTACCCAACCTGCAAAAGGGCTCAAAACACACTTCTATATTCACAATCCATATGTCCACAACTCAATCACATCACACAGCCCCTCCTAGGCCCACCAAATCAATCATCCATCACAATATGTAAAATTTCAATTTAGTCCTTATAATTGATCATTTTTGCAAAAACTGCTCAAATAAGCTCTAAAAATTATAAAACTCTGCCCCTCGGTCCTTAGAAATATTACTAAGCTATTGCAAAAAGAATCGTAATTTTCTAAGCTACCACGATTATTTTATGGATTTTTAATCCTATTTAAGCACTAGAAAATTACGAAAAAGCAAGATTCGGGTTTACCTTTGCCGATTCCGACTTCGGGGACGCACTCGGGACGTCTGACAATGGGGGGTAAGCCAAGACCTCGGTCCAATTCGGAGACTTTTCCGGTAACGGGTCTGTCTGGCCGAAAATTCACAGACCCGGTCAACTGTCGAATTTCCGCGAATTGAGGATACCTACACGAAGCCCATAACACGGGGGTTAGTACATAAATTTTTCAGAATTTTCTAAGCTCATTTAATGCTCGGAAAAACACTGCGAAGTTCCGTGGGACCCACCGAAAAACGGTGTCGGAAAAATTCAAAATTTATATCGTTGCGAAGCTCTCGACGAGTGGAGCGTGCTGGTAGCCTCGGTTTTCTCGTGGGATTCACGGTTTTCGAGAAATCTAGCCCAAAAATCGAAATGGGCTAAAAACTTCCCGAGCAAAAATTGAACAAACCGCTCGATGGATTTCGGCGTTCTTAGTGTCTATGGAAAGCTCTCGCCGAGTAGATGATTTTAGACACAAGACCAGGTCCAATTGGTGGCCGGATCGGCCGGATTTTGGCCGGAGAAGCCGAAACGCCGCGTGCGCAGGGGAGGGGCGTTCGCCCGCGTTTCCGGCCGTTTGGGGCGGCGGCGCCGGCGAGGTGGGGACGCAGGGGAGGCGGCTGGCCGGCGGCAGGGGAGGGGAGGAGAGAGAAAAGAGAGAGAAAAGGGAGAGGGAACGTCGCGCGCGGGAGGAAGAAAAAGGGAAGAAGACCGGTCCGATTCGATCGGTCCGATCCGGTTCGGTTCGATTCGGCCGGTTCGATTCGAAATTCAGAATTTTGAATTTTTTTACTCTGCCTCGGGACCGAAAACGATGTCCAAAAATTCCAAAAAAATTTCAGAAAACTCAGAAAAATACGTAGACTCCAAATATATTTTTAGTTTTGCCACGTGGTTTTTAAATAAATTTTTAAAATTCATCAAAGTTTATATTTTCGGAAAATCGAACCCGATTTTTAAAATCCGAAAAATCTTAAAAAAATTCCTAAAATTTAAATAAGATTAAAATATAAAAAATGCTCATAAAAATTAAAATTTTGGGGTGTTACAAATAGTAAATAATTTTAACTTATATTATTTAAATAATTAATTCATGTATTTTATTAGAATAAAATTAAAAAATAAAATAATAAATTTAATTATAAAATACATAAGATTTATAGTGTAATTTTAAAATTACGTAGGTTTAATTCAAAACTAATAGTTTTGAATTAAAACAATACATAATAGTTAATTTTATATGAATTATGGTATTATTGTAATTTATGTTATTTTAAAATTAATTATAATATGTTACAAATTATTTTTTCTTATTATTTTCTATTATTAATGATTATGGAAGAAAATAATTCAGTTAGAACAAGTATAATAAAAGTTCGGCTTTCAAACTCAAGTTTAAGCTCATTGAGCTCGTGTTTAGTTCGTTCCAATAAGTTTATTGAATTTAACACAAGTCGAATTCAAGCTTAACTTGTTAATATAATACACAAACTTAAAATGAATCAAATTAAAATTTAATATATTTTAAATGAGTTAAACTTAAGATTTAATGTTAAAACTCAATTTGAGTTTGAGTTTGAATCAATACTAATGAGCTAAGTCTAAATAAATTAAAATTTGGCTTAACTCAATTTATTTACACTCTTACTTAAAAAAGTAATTCTATTTGAATCCAAACTAAATTCATAACTCTAATATTTAAATTTGTTTCAAATCCGATTAAAATTCATCCTAATTAAATTATTTGTATACATCTTAACTATCAAGAACCAAATGCTACTTGAATATTTTTAATTTTATATATTTTAATTATCAATTTATTTAAAAAATTATAAATAATTAATATTTAAAAAAATTAATAATTTACTTAATTATTTAAATATAATAATTTAAAATTTATAAATATTATTATAAAAATCTATTTATATTTATTTATTTATTTAAACGAGTTTAAGTAGTAAATATTTAAAATTTAAATTTAATAAAATATTATTTTTTAAATTTAAATATATTTTAAATATGATTTAATTTTATTTTTAATAAGACATGGTATTCGATGCGCTACTATTCCTAGATAGTGCGCTCCCACTTTCTTCGTGCGGCAGTGAGCCATCATTTTATTTTGTTTTTACATGGCACCCTGATTTGCAGATTCTCTCACTGTTGTTGTAGATAAATGAAAGGGTAAAATTTAAATTATTTATATATTTATTATATATTTTTAATTAATTTATATAATTTTTAATATAAATATTTAATTTAAATATTATTAATTTCACTTTATATGAAACCAAAAGACAATTTTTTAATTATTTAATTTTATGTAAAATATAATTATTTTATTATAAAAAATAAAATAATTTTACATAAATTTATTACTCACTTTATTAATTTTTTTTAAATGAATTTTTTTATAAGTGAGTTAATTACAAAAATTTTATTAATTTAATAAAAAATAAAGTTTCTTTAAATTAAAAAAGTATATATAATATTTTTTAAAGAAATTTAAGAGATAAGTTATGTTTGATAAAAAAAAATTATAAGAACAAGTTTAAGAATATTATATGTGTTTTTTAAATGAAGACATTTTTTCATTAAATTAATAAAATTTTCATAATTATTTATTTTATACAAAAATATTTTATAAAAATTTTATAAAATAAATTATAAATTTATATAAAATTATTTTATTTTTTAAAATAAAATAATTATATTTTATATGAACGAATCGAAATCGAATTTACATTCTATGCATTATAAAAGAAGAGCGAATCAAATAGGTCACCTACTCGCCAGATACCTTTTCCACTGGCCCAAGAGAAAACCAAGCAAAATTTGTCTTACAAAAGTCAAACTCACCTACCAAATCACAGTCTTGTCGGTCCCACTGCAATTCACTCCCACTTGCTTATTAAATTATAGTAATATTTAGAATCTTCCTCTGGATTTTGAAAATCCATGATCTCAAACCTCCACGCGATTTTGAGAGCGTGGATCATCAATGCTATATTACTATTCAATTTAATTTTAAACCTCATATTTTAAAAATAATTTAAATGATGATAAATCAAAACTTACTTTAAAAAAATTAAAAATAATGTCCAGTAAAATTAATAAAAATATTTAAATAATTTAAAAAAAATAAATTTCGATGTAACCTCTATGTAATAAAAATTATATTTTTCATCTAAAAATATATATTTTAAATATGAGAATTAAAAATTAATTTTATTAAAATAGAATGATTAAATAATAATTTTTTTTTTAAATATAAGAACTAAAAAATTACTTTCAGTAAAATAAAAAGACTAAATAAAACATCTAAGAGGTTAAATGAGATAGCAAAGATTCAATTCGAATCCTGGTACAGAGTGTCTTTAAAACTTTGAAAGGAATGCTTTAGCTCCTTTTGTGGGCTGCCTGGTATGAATCTGAATTAATCGAGTTAATAAGCTTCGGATACCAGGTGATTTCATAAAAAAGAAAAAAGAATGACTAAATAGTAATTTGATTTGTATTAAAATTTATTGACTAAGAATAAATTAATTGAGAGACTAGATAATTTAATAAAAACTAAATATAATAATTAAATAATATATTTTTTAAATTAAAATAAAAAATTAAATAATAATTTAAAAAAATAAATTACGATATATCAAAACTTATTAGGGCCGTTTTCAAAATTATGAAAGTTCAAATTGTCAAGCTAATTATACAAAAGACATAAAAACCCATTTACTAAATCTCTTATTTTTTTTAAATAAATACTTTAATTCTTGTAATTTTAAAATTAATTTTTTAAACCTATAAGATTTTAGTAATTTAAAGTTTTATTCATAATTATAATTGATTTTTACTGTATTTAATTTAACCCTTGCATTTAATTATTGATGTTATAGTTTAAATTTTATATTATTAATAAATGATTTTTGAAAATTTATTTCAACTGTAATATTTCATTAATTAATATATGACACTTCAAATAATTTGCAAAATAAAAACTAATTTTAACCCACTTGAATTGGCATTTGGTTATTTTAATGATGAAATATAATACAAGTGGAATATAATTATCTATTATTAATTATGAAGAAAGCCCTAATTTTATCATATCGTGCTTTGATTGAAAGTCAATAACAATAGCTTAATTCTCATGGTTTTTGACTTTTAATTTGATTGATGGAATGAAAATATAAGTATAATTAGATAAATTCTTATTAGTTTCAGATTTTTATATTAAAAATTAATCATACAAATAATTTTTAGCGTAAATCACTATTTGTTTTTTAATTAAGCTAAAATAAATAATTAGGTGTTTGTATTTTAAAAAATATATTATTTAATCTCTCATATTTAATTTCGTTAATTATTTAATTTATTTATCAATTTTTGATCAATTTAACCATTAGACAAGACACTAAAAGATGCTTAATGAGAGATAAAAATATTAATAATAGTAAAAATTCAGATGCAATAATATTTATAATGATAAAAAAATAAAAAATGAAAATATTTATTATTAGTAGCAAAAGTTTAAAAAAAAAATAAATCAAAGTAATGAAAATGTATAGCAAAATCAAAATATAGGGGTCAATTAATATTTTTTAAAAATATAAAAATTAAGTCATTAATTTTATTATAATACAGATGATTTTTTTTTAATTTTTAAAAGATTAATATAATTAATTAATTATATAATATATAGAATTGTACTTATGTAACTCATTTGAATCTGAAACGAATTGGTTAAATTAATTTTTGTTTTAATCTAGTTCTGAGTTTGGCGGTTTTACCAGTAGAGATGCTTTTTTAAAGTTAGTGAGTTTCTTTATTATCTTTAAAAGGTTATGTAAGCGTTAACAAGACTTTGACAGAAGAAACTCTCCCTCTAGTCTCTAACGATTCGTTTTAGAGAATCTCGTTATCGATGATGCTACATAAGGGTGAGGTTTCTTATTTCAAGTCCCTAAATTTTCAGGGTTAGGGTTTGACTGAATTGGGTTCTAAGCTATAGGTTGATGCATTATGGGTTGAGCTTTCTTTGTAATTAGACCTTAGACTTTTTGTCTGCTACACTTTAGACTTTACTGCAATAGACTTGCAATTAAAAAAAAAAAAAAAAATTATATATTGCCTAGTGCATGACTGATCCTCACGTGCTATTTGACACGTGTGCTACAACTTTGTAAAGATTAAAGACCTAAAAGAGTGAAGAAGCGCTTCCATAAATTAAAGAATATCCCATTTGTTTATCCACATATTCCTTTATCCACATAATGGCTTTAGTTTTTGCATTCACATATATGTGAAGCAATTTATAAATCAATGTGATTTTTATATTTTTATAAATAAATGAATATTTTTTTAAAGCTAATTAATAATTTTTAATTTGAATTGATATAATAATTTATTTCACTTCTATTGTTCAAAATTTTAAAAATAAAATAATATTTTTTTTATCTTGATTTATTAAAAAAAATTATTTCATCTTAAGTAGAGATGTCTTGAATTTTAATAATCTTTTTATTAAATAAATTAAAATTTTTATAAAAATATTTCACTTTTTATATAATTTTTATAATTTTAAAATTATTATATTTTTAATTAATTTGATTTCAATTGAGATTTAAATTTAATATCTCAAAAATCCTAAAAACTTCTTTAGTACCACTAAATTAGAAGCCATTGATAAGATTATTATACCTTAAGTTAAAGAAATTTAATTTTTTTCTTTGCTTTCTCACTATAAATCCTTCCTCAATCCTTTCATTTTTCTCAAATTTTCTCCTACTTGTTCTCCTTTTGATTTTATATTTGGATGGCCACCGATTAGGGCTTTCACTTGTGGCAATATCTTCCCTTCATTTTCTGATTTTTCATTTCTAATAACTCTTTGATTTATGTCTATTTGGAGCAGATTCTAGACATATCTCTCTATAACTCATTGTTAATAGGACTTTAGTGAATAAATCTTTAAATTTGTCATTGTTGATAAATCTCGTGTATATACTACTCTTTTAGTAGGGCTCTATTGTATCTCTCATTTAACGGAATTATTCCTTTTTGTTGATAAGGTTTTTTTTTTCTTTATTGTTGATTTTTTTTAGAGAAAAATGTTTTACAATGATCTCTGACTGGTTCATAAAAAAATTATAGAGTCGAAGAATGAAGCATACAACTTTTATTAGTGTCAACCTATATACTTTGTCAATACTATCAGATTTATTAAATCCTTTATATTATTTTTATATAAATATTTAATTTTATTTATATAATAATATAATATATTGATTTGTATTTTAATTTTGTATTTTATTTTTAATTAATAAAATTTTTTAAAAAATTTAATTTTAACAAATATAATTTTAAAGGTGAAAATTTATCAAATAAAAATTCAATTAATTCTTACAATTTTTTACTTCTCCAATATAGCTCTGAATTTGGTGTTCAGTCACTTTAAACTCTAATACAAACTTAGAATATAATTTATAAATAATAAGCAATAACACAAGGTAATGTGTCATTACTAATGATTGGGATTGAGTATTTAGATTTTGGATTTTTTTTTTTTACCATTTTCCATACAAAACTTTTTTTTTAAAATTAACTTCCTTTTTTTTGGTATATTGATTTTTCATTTTTTCTTTATTTTCATTTTCAAAACACAACACAACATAGAAATTTAATTTTTAATGATTAAATGATATAAATAATCTAATTTGAAGTTCATTACTTAATATATTTTTAATTCCATTTGAAAATAAATTATTTCACAAAATTTTAAAAAACATAAAAGATTATAATTTCATTTGAAACTAAAGGATTAATTAAAAGCAATGTTTAGACTTTATATTCTTTTTCCTAATAGGAGATTGGAGAGTGAGATTCGAATTTTAGTTTGCTAAATAAAAAAGTTAGCTATGTCATATTTTTATTAATATTTAATCTGATTAAATTCTAATAAAATGAATTTGATAATATATGGTCATATTTAAAATGAGTTTAGATTTGAGAAATAATTCTCATAGTAAGTTTAATTTAAATTTAAATTTTATATATTAAATATTTGTTATCTAAATTTATTTATATAAATATTTAATTAAATATAATATATATTTTTTATAATAATATTTATAAAATTTTATACACTTTATTTTAAATAAAATAAAATAAAATTTAATATTTTTTAAAATTATTAAATTTGAAAATATAAATTATTTATAAGAAATTGTTTTACATATTATTAATTAAAATATATAAAATTAAATAAATTTTATAAATAATAATAATTGAATTAAAAATGAAATGTCCTTACCCAATCGCACATTTCTCACGCGCCCCTAAAACCCTTACCAAACCCCCCGCCAATATAAATCCCGCTCAGATCTCTTCCTCCCTCCATCCTTACCAACCTCTTCTTCCGCCGCCACCACCGATATGGCCACCTCCGCCACCAACCTCCGCACTACATCCCTTAGCCACAAACTGTCCTCCCTCTCTATTTCTTCTAACAACAAACTTTCTGCCTTTTCCCTCACAGTCCGCCAGCCCCGCCTTAAATCCCGCTTCATAGTACTCTCCGCCAACCTCGACGCTAAGCCGACTGTGCTGGTGGCCGAGAAGCTCGGGGAAGCGGGCCTAAAACTCCTAAAAGAATTTGCAAACGTGGACTGCTCTTATAATCTCTCACCTGAGGAGCTCTGCACCAAGATCTCGCTTTGCGATGCTCTAATTGTAAGGAGTGGGACGAAAGTGAATCGCGAGGTGTTTGAATCTTCTGGTGGGAGATTGAAAGTTGTTGGAAGAGCTGGTGTGGGAATTGATAATGTGGATCTGGCTGCTGCGACGGAGCATGGCTGCTTGGTCGTTAATGCGCCCACTGCCAATACCGTTGCGGCTGCGGAGCATGGGATCTCGCTCTTGGCTGCCATGGCGAGGAATGTTGCTCAAGCTGATGCGTCTGTAAAGGCTGGTAAATGATAGTCTTTATGGTTCTTTTGTTGAAATGATGATCTGGTTCCTTTTGGGAATTTTCTTTTGTTGGTATTGAAGCTTTTGCTTAAGAAATGATTTCTGTATCTGATTTGGGTTAAATTGTTTGGTTTGGAGAGAAAATTTCGGAACTCTAATGAGATGTATGAATCATCTTCTATTAATTTTTAAAATTTTGAGAAGTGGGTAAAGTTCTGCAACGAATACGACATAATACAGTGCTCGGTACTTGTCAGATCTGGGAGTCAATAGACGTTTGGGATTCAGAAGGGTTTATAATAGGAGGTGTAGAAGAAAATTCCGACTTCGGATTAGAAATTTATTCTATCATAAGACCGTATGAAGTATATAGTTACGTATGAAGTGTATAGTTATGTTGTGGATGCAATTTTCCTGATTATTTGCTATATGTTTTCCTTTATGGTGTAAGCTTTTTCTATTGGCAAACAGGCTTTAGTTGTTGTCTGGACTGCAGAAGCACTAAATTTGTGTATTTTGAGTGATTTAGGAAAGTGGCAAAGGAACAAATATGTGGGTGTGTCACTTGTTGGGAAAACACTGGCTGTGATGGGTTTTGGAAAGGTTGGATCGGAAGTCGCCCGGCGTGCTAAGGGTCTCGGCATGCATGTGATTGCCCATGATCCGTATGCCCCAGCAGACCGAGCTCGTGCTATTGGTGTAGATCTTGTGAGCTTTGAAGAAGCATTAGCAACTGCAGATTTCATCTCCTTGCACATGCCTCTTACCCCTACTACTTCCAAGATGCTTAATGATGAAACTTTTGCAAAGATGAAGAAAGGAGTTAGAATTGTAAATGTTGCTCGAGGAGGAGTGATTGATGAAGAAGCTTTGGTGAAGGCAATAGATGCTGGAATTGTTGCTCAGGCAGCCCTTGATGTTTTCACGGAGGAGCCCCCTCCAAAAGACGGCAATTTGGTGCAGCATGAGAAGGTGACTGTAACTCCCCATCTTGGTGCTAGTACGGTGGAAGCACAGGTAAGTTTATTGATAAGATTCAGTTTCTCCTGCTCCTTTCTTTCCATTGCTATGATGTGAAAACTTTTGGTTTGATGCACAGGAAGGGGTGGCTATTGAGATAGCTGAAGCTGTTGTTGGAGCCTTAAAAGGCGAACTTGCTGCTACTGCAGTCAATGCACCAATGGTGCCTGCTGAGGTATCATTTCAAACCTCTTTGTCATCTTTTATTTGCTTCAGTGTCAAGTTTTCTGCTTATGGGGATGGGATGATAGTGATGAATGTATCATTTACCTTGTTCTTGTTATTCCTCTGTTGCAGGTTCTAACAGAGCTGAAACCATATGTTATGCTTGCTGAAAAACTTGGGAGGTTGGCTGTCCAGCTAGTAGCGGGAGGAAGTGGTGTGAAAAGTGTGAAAGTGACTTATGGCTCTCCTAGAGCTCCTGATGACCTTGACACAAGGCTGCTTCGGGCTATGATTACCAAGGGTCTCATTGAGCCCATATCCAGTGTTTTTGTGAACTTGGTTAATGCTGACTTCACAGCTAAACAGAGAGGATTAAGGATAACTGAAGAACGCATAACTCTGGATGGTTCACCTGAGAGTCCACTTGACTTTATCCAGGTTCAAATTGCCAATGTTGAATCAAAATTTGCGAGTGCCATATCGGAGACTGGTGAGATTAAGGTTGAAGGACAAGTGAAGGATGGAATTCCCCATTTGACTAAGGTTGGATCTTTTGAGGTGGATGTAAGCTTGGAAGGTAGCCTTATACTTTGCCGACAGGTAGATCAGCCTGGAATGATCGGTAAGGTGGGAAGCGTATTGGGAGAGGAGAATGTGAATATCAGCTTCATGAGTGTTGGAAGGATTGCTCCACGAAAGCAAGCTGTTATGGCAATTGGAGTTGATGAGCAACCCAAAAAAGAAACTTTGAAAAGGATTGGAGAAATCCCAGCAATTGAAGAGTTTGTCTTCCTCAAGTTGTAGTGTGGCATCACCACTTATTATTTTTGTAGTTTTACTTCTTTCGGGGATGGGTATATCATTACTTCATTGTAGTGCCCCATTTTGATTCGAGTGTTGTGGTAGTTTTTGGAAAGGGAAAGAATAATCCATCTTTTAGATAAGTGTGTACTTAGGTACCATATATCTTTAATTCATATTTTCTTTTAGCTTGTTCTTGAATATGAAATTGGCTTTCTTTTGTATGTAACACCTTTACAATTTTCCTTACCTTTACGATTTTTCAAGTTTATGTTAGTTAATCTCAATTATTAATGGGACAAGCAAAATGTGAAAAAAATGCTACACTTGCAGGGAACAATCCAATTTCTGGTATTCAGCAGTACACACTCCTTTCTGGAGAGGAGGAAAAAAAAGAATGTTTCTGAACTTTTATCCTCATCAAAGTTGACAAAATGTTATTGTTTAAGAGCATGTTATCTAATCAATGTTCAATTCAATTTTATATATTTGTCAGCGCTATTTCTACATCACCCAGCATTTCTGCCACTCTCATTTGTTGCTAGATTAGTCTTGTGTGGATGGCTGCATCCTTGCTTGGACGCGGTAAAACATCGAATCCTCAGCACCATAATTTATGAACCCGAAAGGAATGGAACCTCGGCTAGTGTTGTGGGTAGGGAAATGTTGAGGTTATGAATTGCTAAGTAAGCAGCAATACCAGCAGCTTAGCCAATAAAAGCAAAACCACTCTCCTGGAAAGAGAACAACTTCTTTTACTTAAAGATGGCATGTTGATGAAATATCATTTATGGCAGAATATACCTTCCGGAAGTACCAGAAGAAGTCCACCTTCTCCATCCCCATAAATGCTACCCCAGCAGCAGACCCAATAGGCAATAACTAGCATGGAACCACCAGCACCAGCACAGTACGCGACTAACTGCCAAAACTCAGAATCCTGGGGAAAAGATGTGAGATCATATATTCCCATTGTTGCTGCAACTAGTGGAACATTGTCTATAATCGCTGATCCAACCCCTACTGCACTTGCAATGAGTTCGACATGTGGAATATGGCATCAAGGTAATTTGCCAATTACGAAGAAGCCTCGCTGCCTCCAGGCTAGGAAAGAGACAAATAATTTGAATTTGCTAAAGAGAATTAAAGACCAACAACTTCATTTCCTGACAATAGTACAGTTTATTATTATTATTATCTCATAATAAATTGATAAATGAAGATGGAAGGAACAGTAGAATGCTACATTAGCTTGACAGATGATGCAAGTAGTAGTCCCTCCTACCTTATTTATATGTACACATCAACAGCTTACGTACTCAAACTAAAGCATAAAAAAAAGCTGCCTACCATATATTGAAAGAGAAAGAAAAAGAGAGAGAAATGAGGTTGAAAACAGAACTTAGTGGCAGCAGTCATGGGGATAGGGAGTTATTTCAAGTTATTCCAATAATCAAACTGGGCCAAAGAGTTTGACAGTGACCAAGCCATGATCCTTAAAAGTTGCAGAGAGATGGGACATTGGGATGCCATGATCTATACATAAAAAGGCCAACAAATGACCTCAGCTCAACATACAAGGTTTTCCATGCAGCTTATTTTCCATACCGACCAGCATTTGATCAAGAAGGAAAAATCAGTTCATATGCACAAACATACAACCCAGAGTTAACCATTGGCAAAAGTAAGGTGGAGGATCAATGCCTTGAGGATTGATAGTCTAGGGACTCCACCGATGCAGGGCATGGAATAAATGTTGATGCTGAGAAAACCTAGAAACCTTAATCAAAACTCAAAGACCCATACATAGACTCCTTTGCCGCAAAATTCTGAATAACTTCACGTAGTATTTATGTCTATACCTGCTAACTGACAAAAGGATTCCAAGGAAAAAAAGGGCTCCTTGAGTGTCAATCCCATATAAAGCCTGTGGTACTTCTAAGTTTTAACCTTTGCCTTTCTGATTCACCAAGAGGAATAGCATCTGTAACAATCCAAAGAACTCCAAGCCCAAGAAGCATGCCCATATATGGAGGCAATCCAGTTAGGGCCTTGAACACTGGAACAAAAATCAAAGCACCAATGGCCACAGAAAAGACAAGATGTCCACGAGGAGCCATCCGTTCAGATGCCAAAACATTATGGGATTCCTGTTCCTTTCCAACTTCACCGCATGAGAGAAGATAAGCACCTAAGACCTCATCTGTGAATTTAAACTAAAACTTTTCAATGCTTTCATCCCTTATTTCAATTTGGAAATGCAAGAAGAGTACCTAGTGAGGGACATAAGAGCCAGTGGAACGGCTAGAGAAACAGCCGAAGGTACTAGCAAACCCTGCAAGCGAAAAAGAACGTGGAATTGAGAACTTCCTCATCTGGTACGAGGGAGGAGTCAAATTTCCACAGATACAATAAATTTTTACAACTAAAGAATTTGCCTTTCAAATTTTCAAGCTTTAAACTGATAAAGCATAAATTGATTCTGTAAGCAATTATCTAAAATTCAAATGCTTCTCCACCCCTGAAATATATTAGCAATAAACTGCTCTCATTAGTTAAGGACATGATTTATAATTCCTTGTTGAGGAATCAACATTGCCACAGAAGAGTTCAAAACCAAAATCTGAGTGCCATACCTCTCTGTATGAAGTTCAATTAACTAAACCATTTAGTATCAGAACATGGCCAATAAAAAACTACAAAGTCTTCAATGCAAGGCATGTTGACACATACATTCCGGGGTAGACAATCGGAAAATAGCAATCCTTATCTACTTATTTTGATTGCATCTCCCAAGGATTCCTATCTCGTTGTGAAGTAAATTTAATGTGAATTCTTGGTGTGATGCACTTCAAACCTATCTCCACTTGGTTCAACTGCACACTATAAAATAAGATACTATTTGGTTAGTTTGCAAAGTTGTTAATTCACTATTTAAAATGATAAAAAAAAGCAATTTTGTTTGATAAAAAAAAGTTTGCAAAAAGCACAAAAAAAAGTTCTTATCAAAACTAAAAATATTTGCCTTATGCTTTTATCATGCGAAGTGAAATTTATATATTAACCAAGTATACTTCTCATTATTGCATTTGCTTTATAGCCAAATGAAAATTCTTCAGAAAGCACTTGCAGAGAGCAGAATCAAAAACCAATTCATTTATGTTTAAACTGAAAAGTACCTAAGTAAATACAAATCATGCATTTTACGAAGAAGAGGTAAACATGCTGTTTCTTGGAAGATGGGGAGCAGAGTCCCACATCGGGTGGGAATGAGACCAAAAATGGGCTTAAATTGAGGCCAACAAAAGTAGGAGCACCGCCCAATATTCAAATCAAGTTAAATACAAAACGCCAGTATGCTTTTTTCAGAATGATGAAAAATACCTTCATTGTTGGCAACATGGATCGCTGACCATGAGTCCATGCACCACCTGCCATCTGCAATCACAACAACATGTCCTAGAATTTGGAGAATTTGTACTTGTTTCTTCTTAGTTCTTGTTGGGAAACAAAGGATTATATATATATAAAGGAAGTTCCTTTCATAATTGCAACTGTGACTCTGATAAGATCAGCACTAACTTCAACAACCAGAAATATCAAGGAAACACAAAATGTTTCATTGCCTCAAATACTTTGCATACAAACTACCAATTAATTTAATGGTTAATTCTACAATTTCTTTCTACAGTAGCCTACTCCTAACAAAAATAATTATTCATCCATTAGCTCATGTAATTTGAGTAGTAAAGAAATTTAAAAGCTTAAGGCAAGGTTAAGAAAATTAGCGGAGGGAAGATTAAAGAAACCTAAATATCCAAAGGAATTTTGAAGGATCATTGGAAGCATGGATCCCTTGTCAACTAACATCAACCCAAAATTCCTAACATTTTTTGATAAATTTTCATGTAAATATAATCCTAACCATTTCAAAAAGAAATTCAAATTTTCTGAAGATTGTAAAAATCATGAAAACAATTAGCAAACTACCCAATTCATGCAATGCACAGTAATGTTTCAACAGGCGATGCTTGTTACATGAGCTTGGGAATTTAAGACGAGTGAAAAACATCATGCAATGTTTGAGAGTCTTGGGAGAAAATTTTGTACAGTTTTGTAGTGCATATTTGCAGTATTCTGATGGAGGTACTAGTTTCCTTTACAAAGAAACCATGACAATGGTAGATGTCAAGGATTGCACTAAGGAAAAATTTCACAGACCCAACCTGCAACATCCCAAAATCACTGGTCAAATACCATTGATAAAGAAAATGCAAGAACAACAAGGATGACACAGTAGTCCTAAAAACATCAAAGAGAAGTCAAATAGAACACTAAACTTCTCGGGTGAAACAAGGACAAACAAAATGACAAGAGTAATACACATACATGCATGCATGCATGCTTGCATTGTGATTGAGCAGGAAAAGTGAAACATATATCTGTACAGTTTTGTAATTTTGTGATCTAATTTTTGTCAAAAGGGAACATGATTCCCATATATAGGAGGGACAGGAATGCTTTGTCATTCTTTTCAACATTACATTGAATGGAACAAACAAGAGAATAAAAGGAAAAAGAAATGGACCATAGCAAATAATTTCTCACAAGAAATCTTTTTAAAGGATATATGGATAACCTCATCAACAATCCTCTCTTATAAAAAAATTCAGTCCTTAAATAAAGGTTCATTTTAGGAGTTTACCCTACAATCAATTGAATCTTTTGGGAGTTGTATTCAGTCGTTCAAACTGTCTTCCCTATTGGAATTTTCCATAACCTCACTTGTTACCAACCAAATAATATCAGCACAAATGATCAAAATTTTGGGCCACAAGCCATCAATACAACACAACACACTTATATGATATTCTATAATAAGTTTAATATATGCCAAACATCTGATAGAAATCATAAATATTTATTCTTTATTTTTATAAAATATCATAAATATTTATATAATTTTTTAAAATTAATAAAAGATAATTAAATAAATTATTAGTAGTTTTTTTATGAAAATAAAATTATTTAATTAATTTTTTAATTAACATAAAAATTTTAAATGTGACTATTATTATCTATAGATGAAGGAAGTAATAAACTTTGAGGCATTAAGGTTAATTTCCTCTAATAATGGTGTTAATTCTGATAGAAAAAATTTAAAGTAAAAAATAATAAAAATTTAAGAGATTAATATTAAAAGAATGAAAAGTTTAATAACTCAATTTGACCAGATAAAAAAATTAGGAATTCAGTTAATAAAAATGTGAAAATTAAAGAACAAAAAAAATTATTTTGTTTATTAATAATTCTTTTTTTTGTTTTTATTTTTTTCTTAATTTTACAGAATAAAAATAATAAAGTATTATTTAGTGCATACAATTTGATAAAATTAATTATTTAATTTTTGAATGTTTAAAATTAGTTGGGAATTTTATCTAGAAGTTGCAAAGACCAAGACCGGTAGGGAAGAATCGTCCAAGAGGTGCTAGGTCAATCGGCGGTGAGAGGTCTTTGTGGTATTGAAATCGGTCGGGTTAAGCGAGTCGGATTCGCAAGAAAGCTTTCGGATCTCTCTTGTTTTGCCCTTGTTACGGGCACTGTTTAACTAATTTAGGAACGAGGAAGAGTTGGTAGTGAGTCTCAGACTAGGACGGGTGAAGGCGGCGTTTGGGACATTGATTACTTCATTACCAAAGATGATCTAAGTATATTTGCTGCGCTTATAATGTTTAATTTGAACTAAGACACATATATTTTTCTGCTTATTAAAAATGTTTAAATTATATTAAAAAAATGAAAGGATAGTTTTCCTATCTCAGAGATGTCTGGCCGTCTTCAAATGTTACTGAGGAGAGATAAACATAACAGAAAATTAATTCCGTTCAAGAAAGAGCAGTGCCACAAAAATTTCTCTAGCCTTCAACCATACCACAGAACATGGCAGCAGCTCAACTCTGAGCTTCGCTTTCCCTCTCCATCCGCGGTACTCTGTCTCTCTCTTTCTCCTTCTCTCTGTCTTGTACAGGTTTTGTGATTTCATGGATTTTATTTCAAGCTTTAAATCATGTTTTAGATGTTTGTGCTATTAGCTCTACAACAAGAAGCCATGCCATTTCTCTATTACCCACTTCAGGTTTTGTTCTTAAAAGTGGGACCACCTTTGCCACAGGCTCTCCTCTTTGTAAGATACTTCATCATCTATTCTTTGCATCTTCTTTATCATTGATTACATGAAGAACTATCATTCTTCAATTATGCAGTGCTTTTAAATTGTTGTTACTGCTTCTTAGATGCAATGCTTCATGTTAATTAATGCGTGGGTGGTTGAAGTTGATTAGATTAAATGATTACAGTATAATGCAAAAAGAAATTCACATTTTTTAGCTTCCATTTTTGTGTCCTATCGCAACATATATAAAAATGGGTTTAATTGTCAAGAGCAAGAGGGTAAAAATGAACTTTTCTTTTTTTCTCTTTTAGTAGCACACTTGGTGTTAAAAGTTGAGCATAACCACCTTAGCGGCAATTAGAATTTAGAACCTAGGTGGTTTTTACTTGTGTTTGTCATCTTATATAGGTTTTAATACTGCTTTGTTAACGTAACTAATTCTTGATTCTGCTTCCAAAGCAATTGTTCATTCTGGATTATTGTTTTCTGTTTTAGGATTAATTGCAACTTGGTTGAATCTAATCATTTTATAATCTCTTCTTTTTGTGTATGAGTCATTGGTTAGTTAATTCAATTATGATAACTGGGGTTTGGGAAGAAGAACTGTTGTGGTGGGGGGGGGGGGGGGGGGGGTGTTGTTGGGGAGGGGGAGAGGGAGAGATTGTGGGGGGTTGGGGGGCTGCGGGGAACGGGAGAGTGGAGCTGAAAATTTACTTAAATGAACCTAGTAGTCTTCATGTCTATCACTATCATATCCAACCTTTGCTCTTTGAACATTTACTTAAATAGAGCTTGGTAAGTAGTTCTTCATTTATCGGGTCAATTCAAAATTTAGCATCTGAATGTAAGTCATAACAGTAAGATATCATCTGAATGTAAGTTGATTTTCTTCTCGCTTCCCTGGTGTATTGATTGTCAAGAAGTTTTGCCAGAAAATTATTTTTTTTAAATCAATTGCAATTGTACTTCTGAATTGCAGCAGTGATGTTCCAAATCTTTTCCTCTGTATTATTGCCAACTAAAGGAATGTCAGACGCGATTCATTGATTTTACATACGAAAACTAATATTAGTTTTCACTTGGAGTAATATCAAAGAACTCTTCAGAGGAAGCCTGCAAGCAGAACAACATTAGTTTCTATAAGATGTGAGCAAAGTACCCAGGGTGGCAACAGTTTGGATGTATGGCTAGGATGGCTAGCTATGGTTGGCTTTGCAGTGGCTATCAGCGTTGAAATAGCAACAGGCAAGAGTCTTCTGGAGGTATGGTTTTAAGAATTACCGTTGTTTTCTCTATGATTTTCAATGTCTGAGCTAACAATTTACTGACTTTGAATTCCAATTGTGACATTTCTTTTCTTTTTTTTTTTCTTTTAAAAAATAGTTGTTTACTGTGTCATTGATTTTCACTGCAACTTACTATAGTATTCTCTTTCTTCCCTTACACATTCACATCACATACATTATGCATTTACACATAATATTTTTTCTTTATGAGCAATATCTTATCAAATCCATGGTCATTTTGTCTTTGCAGAATTTTGGGCTTTCAACATGCTACCTACTGTAGCATTGGCGGTAACAGGATTGGTCGGTGTTTTGACAGCTATTTTCATCTTCCAGTCATACTCTGAGAAATAATCCTATACTTGAGGTTGTGGTTCAGTGTTTGTGAAGTTGTGATTCAAAAGATCTTTAAGGTTGCATTTTTGTTCACCACTAATTGTAATTTGTCTTTAAGCCAAGATTGGAGCAACACTTGAGAATGTAAAGTGACAGAAAATATAATATATGTGACATCTTTCCTTCTGTGGTGCTTTTTTCACTGTGATGTGTAGTTCAATACATGCTTCTATAGGTCATATCATGATTCTGGGAATGGTTTAATATCTGTTTAGGCAGGATTTGAAAAAGACATTTGATTAGCTTTGAGAATCAACTGCTGCTTTAATTTTGATTATTTTGGAATCTCATTAGATCAAGTTACTAGACAAAGTTATCTGAGATAGGACCTGTTATGAGGACAATAATCTTTTAATGAACAACTTTGCTGGAAAAGAAAGCATTATTGTCAGTGCTGAATAAAGGTTCTCTCTGTTTTTATAAAGCAAAGTATATATTGATCAATTCCAGGCAACAATTGAACATAATCTCAAGTATCTATCTATCACTAACATGATATAGATGTTTACTTTGAAATGACAGTAACTGCTAAGAAATAAGAACAATACAAAGAAAAATCAACAAAACAAAGAAAAATCATTCTTTACTTCTTGAGAATTTATTCTCTTAGCTTTTTCCATGTGAAAGTGCATTACCTGATATTCACTTTAAGCACAAGAAGATCTCCTTTGCCATACTCTTTTTCAATTGCACTTTTCATATTGATCGAATTCTTTTCATATTGATCGAATTCTTTCTTCCAGGTTTCTATAAACATGAACATATATTCCTCAGTTGCAGATAGATTGCTTTCTCTTTTTGCATTTTCTTCCATGATTAGTGCTTTTTTTCTGGAGTTTAACTAATTGTATTATGGGCAAAATCATATCCCGGCTTGTGAAACGGTTTCTTTCAGAGAGTAAAGTAAGGATTTTGATGGTGGGACTAGATGCATCTGGGAAGACAACCATTTTATACAAGCTGAAGCTAGGAGAAATGGTTTCAACCATTCCCACAATTGGTATCCACCCTCAATAAACTGTCAAATGCCTTCTTGATACTATAAATGGCTTCAGAGTTATTTCTCAATGGGTCTTAAGTCTCCGTTCTCTGTGTCTCTTATCATGAGCTAGCTCTCATAATTCTCCATTGCTGCATATTCCCAAGTATAAACCTTGTCGTATTGCCGCAAATTCATCAATTGAGAACTTGTTGGCAATCCAATAGGAAAATGAAAATAGTTAATATAAGTATAACAATCCAATATGCACTATCTTATTTCTTTTTTATTTATTCAGTTCTATAAAACTTCAAAGAGTTCTTAGTTGATCATGCTCAATTTCATTTTTCTCATTCCTCTATTTAGTTTTCTCTGCATATCTGGCCTTTTCTTTGACACAATGATTCATATCACTGGATTCATGATGTACTGTGAATTTTGTTTAATTATGGAACAGGTTTCAACGTGGAGACTGTGGACTACAAAAACATAAGCTTCAGCGTTTGGGATGCGGGAGGACAAGAAAAGGTACTAAACATTATATAAATTTCTTGTTCATGTGTCTGTACTTGCATTTGTTGGGAAAATTGAATTGATTTAAAGGAAATATGGAAACCTGCCAGCCTAACAGGTTTGAGAATACAAAGCAAGATCCGTTATATGCAATTAAGATGTACTTTTTTCCATCTGATGCAAAACAGATTAGGCCTTTATGGAAACATTACTTTAAGAACGTTGAGGGACTAATCTTCGTTGTGGATAGCAGCGATAAAGAAAGAATCTCAGAAGCACGCAATGAGCTGCATCGGATTTTAGGTGATGTTAGTAATCTCTACATTTGTTCTTGTCTTGATATTGAATAATGCCTTACACTACAAGGCAAAGAAAATAATAAAGCAAAACAATGTTTGAAAATTGAAGACCCTTACAACTAGATCACCGTTTTCTCTGAGATTCTTCAAAAATGTTTTGTAATTTCAGTAAATCTAGTCAGGCATGCGCTTCTGTTGCTTTTGATTCAATTACTAATGTATTAAGAATTGCTTGTTCATCTCTATTTTTACAGAGTGAGCTAAGGGATGCAACACTACTTGTATTTGCCAACAAGCAGGATGTTCTAGGTGCTATGCGTGTTGATGAGGTTGCTGATAAACTTGGGCTCCATGCTCTTCGCCAACGATGCTGGTAAATAACAGCCTTTCTCTATGTTTTATCTGTTCGACTCCTGAGCCAACCGCATCAAGTTTCTGTTCTCTTGTGCTAATGGTATCAAACGTCTTCTTGAAATAAAATAAAACAAAATAACAACTTGGGCTTTGTGCTTACTTGAACTTGAAAATTTTTGCAGAAGCTCCTTTTAATTTTTTTATTAGTGCCATGGGCTGGTAGTTGTGCCTGCCATGTGATGCAAGAGGTTAAGCGTTCAATGCCTCTCTTTTAAAAGTTTTTGATGCATAAAATAACAACATCAAAGCCTTAATCCGAAACTAGTTGGGGTGAGCTATATAAATCCTTGTGCCATTTAGTTAGCTTTGTTTGAGACCAGTTTTGCATCAAAAGGTTTTTGATGTACCATAAAAGCAAAAAAAAGTTGACAGGTAGTTTTTGTGAACAAAAAAAAGTTGACAGGTAGTTTTTGTGAACAAACTTTGTGCAGGTACATCCAGAGTTCTTCTAGCAAGTTTGGACAAGGACTTTATGAGGGTCTAGATTGGCTATCCAACAATGTCTCTAACAAGGCAACATGATGTGGGTTTCTTATGAGGCCATGAACCATTTTAGGTAAAGAAATTAGAATAGCATGACTCTTTGTAAGGGAATCATTCTGTGGCATGATTCCCACTAATAGATATGATGTCTGATGATTTCATAGGAATTGTAAATTTGCAAGTGTCCTACCATTGGAGGGTTTGTGAGTAAGGAGACTTAAGCAGAGGGAAGGAAGTTTTGTTCATTTGTTGATGTATCGAGTATATGCTGCTTTGTTGATGTATCGTGCATCTTATTGAACATGCCTACAAGATCATATTTTATGCTTCATGTGTTTATTATGCTCTTCTATTCAATTCTAAGAAAAATAGTTCACTTACTCATGTAATCATACAGTCTTACCGACAAGTACATTCACATTTTAACATATATTTGATATGCATGCCCATACTAACCTTTCATACATGCATACATATATCCACTAGACTATCTCATACTTCGATATTACATAACTACAATACATAACATATTTGTAGTTATGAGACTTAGACATATATAGACATATGCTTGTATAGATTTACACAATTATGACAACATAATACAAAATTGAGAACATCTATGAACCTACAATTATTATATTAGTGATCTTTTTAGCATGCCAAAGTCCTCCTAGGTTCTTGTGCATCTACTACTTGCAAAACCTGTGTTGGTTTAGAGGGGTGAGCTGGGAGGCTCAGTACGCATAAATTACTCAAAACATTTTTACTATTCCTTTTATCACATACACAGGAGTGTGTCATTCACATGAATGCAACAATGATTAAATATTTGCAAAAATGGCATTTATGTCACCGATGACTCCCCTATAATCCAATGTGTCCGGCTTATATACCCCTTTCTATATCCAATGTGCCTAGCTCATAAAGAAGTTCCTTCGGACTTCCTCTTTAAACATGACCTGTATCATGTGCTAGGGGCCTCGTAGGGTCCTCACCTGCTCTTTTGGATCTGAAACATACATATCATTTCATACCATAATCTCGTATACCTTTTGGGAGTCAGTGGATCATTCATGATGTACCTCACATCATAAACAATTCTCAATGCAACAGAACACATGTTTCTAATGCATTGCATCCTGATATAAATGTATTTCATGATGCATGGCTATGCTGAAGCAACACTTAAATAATTGAGTAAATAAAAACATTTATAAGATTTAATTTAAGCAGTTTACACTTATGTCTTGTAGAACTTATCAATTATTCTTACCCCATTGATCTGGCAATTAAACTTTAACTTTAGTGCATGTTTCCTAGGGTGCTCTGACACCAAACTAACCTAGGGGCCGACTTATTTGGACTTCGATCACCAACTTTCTACAATTGGTGAATCAACAGAACACATAAATTCTATGTAAAAGACTCTCTAAAAACATTCAAGAACCTTTAACCTTTAATCCCAGGTCAAAATAGTATATAAAAATAAGATTTGGAGCCTTCAAAATAGAAAAGAAAAGTTGCTGGCAGAAATAATTTCGACTACTGAAGTGAGGAACTTTAGTTGTTGAAGTTTGTAACTTAAAATGTCTCTGAGAAATACTGGCTACTTCGGCTGCCGAAATGAGGCACTTTGGCTGCCAAAGTCCAAAGCATAAAATGTCCTCGAGGGACAATAACAACTTCGGCTGTCGAAATGAAGACTTTAGGCAGTCGAACCTAGGAATTTCCAAAATTCCCAAGCTCAATTATGCGGCATACCATCTCAAACTAAATAATCAAACTCACTTCCTATAGCCCCTAAACACAATTCAACATCATAGACTTAAAAATAGTAAATTTACTTTCAACCAATACATGCATCAACAATCTCTTGAACTCTTCCCCCAAAAGCTTTTATTCACAAGAAAACCATCTAATCACTTTCACTGTTGCACATGCAATTTAAGATCCAAGAAAAATGACATTTTTCCCATAAAATCTTTAAATATACTAACCCTAACCCAAACTTATAACTAAGACTTCAAACAACCACATGCAAGATCACAAGGAAACAAGTTATAAGTTTTACATGAAATTCTCCCATTTTCATGCAAACATTCAAATTTCAAGTTATTGACGAAGGAAGTACTCAGGGGAAAAGAAAATCTACCTCTTAGTTGATCAAGCCAAAGCAAGGAAGTTAATGTTAATCCCTTTTCCTTAGCTTGGATCAAAATCTCTTTAAACTTGCTTCTTTGCACCTGTAAAATAGATTAAGGATGCATGCAAGACTACTACATTTAAAACAAGAATTAGAAATCTAAAGAGTTAGGGTTTGAGAGAAAAAAGAGGAAAGGCTAAAAAAGAGAGAAAATTACGTTCTTCTCTTTCCAAAAACGGCCAAGAAGACCTTAACTACCCCTTGTTGAGAAAAAGACTTTTGGCTGCCAAAGTGGAGGACTTTCAGCTATCAAAGTTCTATTTTCAACAACTTGAAATTCACCCCTCCCTTTTTTAAACATTTTTAAACTATCCATGGCACTTCCAACATTCAAAACACACTTAAAATACTATAGAAACATTAATATTCATGACCAAAGGGGTTTTTCTTAACCCGTATTCCTTTTGGAATCCCACTAGGATGTCCAGACTTAATCATAACATCCATTATGGGTTAGTTCCCCATACTGGAGTTTGAGAGACGTTACACAAAATACCACCTTTAAATAAAAGATAAGAATATTTAAAGAATATTTCATCTTTATTCCATCACATCATTACTTTCACACTTACAAAAATCACTTTTGGTCTTCCTAAAGCCATGTTTTCCATAAAACTCAACACCATAAAACTCTCTCCATAAAATTTCTACTTCATTTTCTCATTCTCTTAAATCTCTACTCATTTTTTCTTTTCTTCTTCTGCTGCTTCTTCTTATGTAATTTTCATCTTTCCCTTTTTTTTAGGTCTACTTCTCTACCTTTGGTGTGCCACTCCTTCAATCGAAACCATCGCCGTCGATCGATTTGAAGACCCAAAGACCTCCTTTGCTCATCGCCTAGCCTTCCACACGAGTTTTCGCACTTTCTTGGTCTTGCTCGATGTCATTTTAGGTACTTTCTCTACTCTTTTTCTTGATTCATGCTTTCTTAAATCATTTCTCGGCTCTAATAGCCATTTCTTGGTTAAATAGATTTTGATCTTGTTTGGGCATTGCTAATTTGAAGGAAATTTGACGAAGTTTACAAAAATTTTCAGGTACCTTGAATTTTGCTATTTTAAGAATGAATTTGGTACCTTTATGTGGTTTGACCTTTATTTGTGCACTTGGGATGTAACAAGTACTCTGTTGATGTTGTATATGTCATTAGATTTTGCAGCGTGAAAATGTCGTTTATCGCACCTGCCATAACACCTCACACATGTCACGACCCAACCTATGGGCCGGACCGACACTAGGATCTGGGCCAGCCTAAAGGCCCCGAGGCCAGTAGTAAGCCTAATTATTCCTCAACTCAACCCTAAGGCCCATTTTGGCCCAATTTCAAGAATTCAACAGGACAGAGTCGGGCCATAAAATGGATCATTTAACGGGGAGTTTTTGACTCGCCTAACCTGTAAACACAATATATAATCATCTGGGGAGCTCAGCTCACCCTCTACATAATCATGATGCCATAAATATAAATGGGAGCTCGGCTCCCTCATCCAATCCAACATATATGTTTTTAATAAGTTTACAGGTCAAACATGACAATTTTATTACAGACCCAAGTCAAATAAATATTTCTAACACATACGGAATTCTAGTAGTTAACATAATTATACAAACACTACAGATATTAATAGATGACCTGCGAGGGAGAGAGGCAGGTTAAAACTCAACAAGAAATCTCCTGTAGCCTTGAAAAATAGATGAACAGGAGTGAGCGTTCGACTTAGAGAGTAAAATATCAATTTTAACCATAATCTCTATAGCTATCTAAAGCTAATGCACCATGTGGAGTGAAATGCAATATCATCATAAATTTCATACAAATCACATCAAAAAGGCAATTTGGAGCACTCACATAGCCGATAATGTCAAACAATACATATACGGGAGCTGATCCCCTATACAACCCTCTTAATCCAACCTCTGCCAGCGAAGATCTCAAGCCGGGCTTTCGCTTAATAAACCAAATACGGGGTCCCAGCGAAGATCTCAAGTCGTGTCTACCCCGAAGGATCAGGTCCCAGCGAAGATCTCAAGCCGTGTCTACCTATTCTGTTCATATCCAACACCATACCACACGCACGCCAACGCACGTATACTGCTCCAAATTACCACAAACAATACTCATGACAATTCATCAATTAAGAATGCAATATAAAACGTGCTTATGTTTAACTATATAGATATATACATATGAGTGATGCATGAGCATGCCTGAACATATAATAATATTGAAATTATAATTAAAATTAATATTTTACTTACAGACTTAACCGCAGTCACTGTGGTGGCTGGGCAGAGGAGGAAGGCTGTCCCGGCTCACCTGACAAATTTATTACAATTATTTAATATATTTTACTCAATACAAACTGAGAAAAGACCAAAGATATCCTAAGTCGTGCCGAAAATCCGGTAGAGTCTCCCCTATATCTAGGACCTACCCAACCTGCAAAATGGCTTAAAACACACTTCCATATCCACAAACCATACACCCATAACTCAATTACATCAAACAGCCCTTCCTGGGCCCATCTAAATAGTCAACAATCATAATATGAAAAATTACAGTTTAGTCCTTATAATTAATCCTTTTGCAAAAACTACCCAAATGAGCTCTAAAAATTCTAAAACTTTGCCTCGTGGTCCTTAACAATATTACTAAACTAATGCAAAAGGAATTATAATTTTCTAAGCTACTACGAATATTTTATGGATTTTTAATCTCGTTCAAGCACTAGATAATTAAGAAAAAGTAAGGTTCGGGTTTACCTATGCTGATTTCCATTCCGGAAATGCTCTCGGGACATCTGACAATGGTGGGATAGCCAAAATCTCGATTCAATTTCAAGACTTTTTCGGTAGCTTGTCTGTCTGGCTCGATATTTACAGACTTAGGCAACCGTTGAATTTCTGTGAATTGAAGGTACCTACACAAAGCCCACAATACGGGGGTTAGTATATAATTTTTACGGAATTTTCTAAGCTCATTTAGTGCTCAGAAAAATACTACGAAGTTTCGTGGGACCTATCGAAAAACGGTGTCACAAAATTTTGAAATTTATATTGCCGCGTAGCTCTTGATGAATGGAGTGCTCTGGTACTCTCAGTTTTCTCGTAGGGTTCACGGTTTGTGAGAAATCTAGCCCAAAAGTCGAAATGGGCTAAAACTTTCTAGACTAAAATTGGGCAAATCGTTCTATAGATTTTAGTGTTCTTGGTGTTTATCGAAAGCTCTCGAGGTGTAGATGTGTTTTGGCACAAGACCCGGCCCAAATGGTGGCCGGATCTGCCTGATTTTGGTAGGGAAGTTGAAATGGCGGGCTGCATGCTGGGTGATTTTCGCGTGCCTTTTCCGGCGTTTTAGGTGGTGGCAGGCGAGGGGGAGTTGAGGTGGTGAGCCGGCGAGAGGAGGAGGGCTGGGTGGCAGCTGGCCGGTGTGGGAAGGAGGGAGGAGAGAGAAAACGGGAGAGAGAGAAAAAGGGACAGGAATGTGTGGGGAGAAAGGAAAAAGAAGAAGAAGGCCGGTCCAATTCGACCGGTCCAATCTGGTCCGGTTTGATTCTGTCGGTCTGATTTAGGATACAAAATTTTGAATTTTTAATCTGCCTTGGGACCGAAAACGAGGCCCAAAAATTCCAAAAAAATTGCAGAAAACTCAGAAAAATTCGTAGAGTCCAAATATATTTTTAGTTTTGCCACGTGATCTTTAAATTAATTTTTTAAAAATCATTAAAGTCTTATATTTTAGAAAAATCGAACTCGATTTCTAAAATCCAAAAAATTTCAAATAATTTCCTAAAATTTAAATAAAATAAAATATTAATATTTACTCATAAAATAATAAATTTAAAATTAGGAGCGTTATATTTTCCCCCCCTTACAGAAAATTCGTTCTCGAATTTTACATAAGGCAGAATAAAGTACAGAATTACACATTGAATAGATAAGGGTACTTGCTACGCATGTCCCGCTCTGACTCCCAGGTGCACTCTTCCACTGACTAGCTCCTCTACAAAACCTTAACCATAGGGATCTATTTTGATCTTAGCTGCATCACTTGGTAGTCCACTATGGCTATAGGTTGCTCCTCAAACGTTAAGTCTTCCTTCAGCTCTACTATATCCGGCTGTAGCACATGAGAAGTATCGGGAATGTATTTCCTGAGCATGGAGATGTGAAATACAGGATGAACGTGAGAAGGGTTGGGTGGTAACTCTAATCGGTAGGCAACTGCTCTAACTCTATTAGTAACCACAAAAGGTCCAATATACTGAGGTGCCAACTTGCCCTTCTTTCCAAATCTCATGACTCCCTTCATCGGAGAAATCTTCAAGAATACGTAATTGCCTACTGCAAACTCTACATCCCTCCGTCTAGGGTCTGCATAACTCTTCTGCCTACTGAAAGCTGTTTTCAATCGTTCCCTGATTAAAGGAACTATCTCTGAAGTGTACTGCACTAGGTCTATATCATGCACCTTCGTTTCTCCCATTTCCATCCAACACTGAGGAGACCTACACTTTCTGCCATATAGTGCCTCATAGGGTGCCATTCCTATGCTGGAATGATAACTGTTGTTGTAGGCAAACTCCACCAAGGGTAGCTGATCATCCCATTGACCTTCAAAATCCAAAACACACATGCGAAGCATGTCTTCCAGTGTTTGGATTGTCCTTTCGGATTGCCCGTCTGTCTAAGGGTGGAAAGTGGTACTAAAGTTCAACTGTGTGCCAAGTGCCTCCTGCAACTTCCTCTAAAATCGAGAAGTGAACTGGGGCCCTCTATCAGATATTATGGAAGTAGGAACTCCATGCAATCTGACTATTTCTCAAATATAAAGTTGGGCGTACTGTGCAATAGAATATGTGGTCTTCACAGGCAAGAAATGAGCTGATTTAGTTAGACGGTCTACAATTACCCATATCGAATCATATCCTCGCGTGGTAAGAGGCAATCCAATCACAAAATCTGTAGTAATTATTTTCCACTTCCATTCTGGGATAGGGAGCTCTTGTAGCTTCCCTGACGGCCTCTGATGTTTAAATTTCACCTTCTGACAAGTCAAGCACTTGGACACAAAGTCTGCTATATCTCTCTTCATGCCATTCCACCAATAGCTATCTTTCACATCATGGTACATCTTGGTGGAGCCTGGGTGGATATTGTACAGTGTATAGTGTGCCTCTCGCATGATTTCATTTCTGAGATTGTCCACATCGAGCACACATATCCTAGAACCTTGCATAAGGGCGCCATCATTGGCAAATCCAAACTCACCACCTTCACCCTACTGTACTCTTTCTATGATTTTCATCAATTGTTGGTCTTTGTACTGGGAAACTCTAACTCTATCTCACAGGTCTAGTCTCACTGAAAAATGGGCCAACAATACCCCCTCATCTGAAAGATCTAAGATCAGACCATGATCTATCAACTCATGTAATTCTTGAATCAACGGTCTCTTCTCCGCTGATATGTGTGCCAAGCTGCCAGAAGATTTTCTGCTCAAAGCATCTGCTACTACATTGGCCTTCCCAGGGTGGTACTGGATGGTACAATCATAGTCCTTCAGAAGCTCCATCCATCTCCTCTGTCTTAAATTTAAATTCCTCTGATGGAAGATGTACTTCAAACTCTTGTGGTCGGTGTATATCTCGCACACTTCACCATACAGGTAATGTCTCCAAATCTTTAGTGCAAAGACTACAGCCGCCATTTCCAAATCATTGGTGGGGTAGTTCTGTTTATGTCTCTTTAGCTGCCTTGAAGCATAAGCCACTACTTTTCCATTATGCATTAAAACACATCCTACGCCAACTCTGGAGGCATCACAGTACACGATATATCCTTCACCACTCATCGGTAATGTCAACACAGGAGCGGTAGTTAGCCACTCCTTAATCTTCTGGAAACTCTCTTCACAATTATCTGTCCAAATGAATGGAATATTCTTCCGAGTTAACTTAGTTAGGGGAGCTGTTATCTTGGAAAAATCCTACACAAAAAGCCTATAGTAACCAGCTAGGCTCAGAAAACTTTGCACCTCAGTGACTGTTGTAGGCCTAAGCCAATCAGTTACAGCCTCAATTTTCTTGGGATCCACTTGAATGCCTTCACTAAAAACCATGTGTCCCAAGAATGAGATGCTTTCTAGCTAAAATTCACATTTTAAAAATTTGGCATATAGCTAGTGCTCCCTCAAAGCCTGCAACACCATCCTCAAATGCCGCACATGTTCTTCCTCTGTCCGAGAGTATACCAAAATGTCATCTATGAATACGATGACAAAACGGTCCAGGAATGGCCTGAACACCCTATTCATCAAGTCCATGAACGTTGTTGGTGCATTAGTGAGTTCAAAAGACATCACTAAGAACTCATAATGACCATATCTTGTCCAGAATGTTGTTTTGGACACATCCTCATTCCTGATTCTCAACTGATGGTAGCCTGATCGTAGGTCTATCTTGGAAAAGAATCTAGCCCCTTGGAGCTGATCAAATAGATCATCGATCCGAGGAAGTGGATACTTGTTCTTCATAGTCACCTTGTTCAGCTGTCTATAATCAATACACAACCTCAAGGACCCATCTTTCTTTCTCACAAATAGAACAGGAGTGCCCCAGGGTGAAGTGCTCAGACATATGAAACCCTTGTCCAAAAGCTCCAGTAGTTGCTCCTTTAACTCTTTCAATTCTGCTGGTGCCATCCTGTAAGGTGGCATTGATATGGGGTTTGTACCCGGCACAACATCAATGCAGAACTCTATTTCCCTTCTTAGTGGCAACCCTGGAAGCTTTTCAGGGAAGACATCCATGAATTCTCTGACAACAGGAACATTTTCCATGTTGACACCTTCTACAGATGTATCTCTCACCAATGCCAAATACCCTTGACATCCATGCCTCAACATTTTTCTAGCACTAATTGCTGACACCAAATTATATGGAGTCACACTCCTATCACCATCAAAGCTAAACTCTTCCACACCAAGTATGTGGAAATACACCTTTTTGTTCCTGCAGTCTAAAGTGGCATAATGAATTGCCAACCAATCCATTCCCAAAATTACATCGAAATCCATTACTAGTAGGGAACCAAGTCTGCTGGGAGGATCTTTCCATCCACTACTACTGGGCTACCCATAAAAACCATATCCACATCTATGTTATTACTAAGTGGGGTAGCTATAGACAAAGGGCATTCTGAAGTTATAGGGTTTCCACCCAATCTCATGGCAAACACTGGGGAGACAAATAAGTGCGTAGCACCTGGATCTATCAAAACACGAGCCTAATAGGAACAGACTAGAAGAATACCTGCGACAACTGCATTGGAAGCTTGAGCATCCTAGTGGGTCAGGGTGAAAACTCGAGCTTGACCCCTACCCTGCGTTGTAGAACCCTGATATTGACTTCTACCTCCTGATCTGCCTCCAAATCCACGTCCTCCTTGTCCTCGGCCCTGTTGGCCACTAAACTGATTGCCTGCCATGCTGGAAGCACCAGGATACAACTGACGAGGAACATTTGTAACAGAACCCTGTGACCCCATATGTGGCTCGTTGAACATGGGGCATTCCCTAGCAAAGTGACATTGTTGGCCACACTTGAAACATACTCCTGAACCCATCATACAAGGTCCTGAATGTCCTCTTCCACATTGTGCGCAAGGTGCAAAGGAGGATCCTGAACCAGGCCCAGAACTGCTGTATCCTGAACTGTGACCACTGCTGGATCCGTACATTGGTCTGATTCCTCAAGATTTGTGTCTAAAACCACTCTTCTTGTTCCTATTTCTTCCTCTGTAATGATTTTGGCCTCCGCTATCCGTAATACCCATGTGGGGAATACCTGAAGAACCCTCTGCTCTATTTTTCTTTGCCCTTCCGCTGTCATCTCCTATATAGCTAATCTCAATCTGTCGGGCTCGATCAACTACCATATCAAAAGACTGATCAAACATCATAGCCAGGTTCGCATACCTCCTGTCCAGCCCCTTTAGGAATCTTTTTACCTTCATACTTTCTGTAGCCACTGCTGTAGGGTCATATCTGCTCAGTTTCAGAAATTCTGTAGCATATTCATCTACAGACCTGCCATTCTGCCTTAAGGCCTCAAAGGCCCACTGCTTCTGATCTCTGAAGCTTTCTAGCACAAATCTGTTGATAAACAATTCCACAAACTGGGTCCATGACAAACCTTCCATCCGAGGTAATATGTAGTCATTCATCCACTGTCTTGGCAGTGGCCCCAATACATGTTGCACACACTCTATAAGCCTCCTCTCAGTCAACTGCAACTCCATCCCTGTCGGTTTGCAGGAATCTAAAAATCGATAAGCATCATCTGACACATCATAAGTACCCGACATCAACTTCTTGAAATTAATTATTTGTTTGTAAGGTTCCCCTCTTGGTGAGGTGGACTGCTGCTGTTGGGGAGGGTGGACCATATACTGTGCCATCATATCGTTGGTTCTCTACAAACTAGCTAGAGTAGCTGCCATTGGGTCCATGGGACAGGGGGCCACAAAAGATTGTTCCTGAACTGGTGGTGGTTGCTCCTCTACTTGAGCAGCTCTAGGCCTCCTACCCCGCCTTCTCGGGACAAGCGCCTCATCCTGTGCCGACACCTCGTCAGGCACATCTGGTTCTGGTGTAGTGATAGCTCTCCTGCTTCTACGCATTTTTCTGAAATTCAGCAGCATCAGCCCACGAAATTTCAAAACGGCATGTTACACAACTCTATAGATTCATATTTACACACAATTATATAAAGTAGAAACTAGAAGTAAGATGACAATGTAAGATGAATGTGGACCCTATTTTCCGCATGTGACTCCTAGTAGACTCTTCCCAACACTTTAGACAATTTTTCCCTATGAATCTGGAGCCTAAGCTCTGATACCACATTTGTCACGACCCAACCTATGGGCCAGACCGGCACTAGGACTTGGGCCAGCCTAAAGGCCCCGAGGCTTGTAGTAAGCCTAACTATTTCTCAACCCAATTCTTAGGCCCATTTGGGCCCAATTTCAAGAATTCAACCGGACAGAGTCTGGCCATAAAATGGATCATTTAACGGGGAGTTTTTGGCTCGCCCGACCTATAAACACAATTTATAATCATCTGGGGAGCTCAGCTCACCCTCCACATAATCATGATGCCATAAATATAAATGGGAGCTTGGCTCCCTCATCCAATCCAACATACATGCTTTTAATAAGTTTATAGGTCAAACATGACAATTATATTATAGACCCAAATCAAATAAATATTTCTAACACATGTGGAATTCTAGGAGTTAACATAATTATACAAACACTACAGACATCAATAGACTACCTGCGAGGGAGAGAGGTATGTTAGAACTCAACAAGAAATCTCCTGTAGCTTGAAAAAGTAGATGAACAGGAGTGAGCGTTTGACTCAGAGAGTAAAATATCAATTTTAACCATAATCTCTATAGCTATCTAAAGCTAATGCACCCTGTGGAGTGAAATGCAACATCGTCATAAATTTCATACAAATCACATCAAAAAGGCAATTTGGAGTACTCAAACACCCGATAATGTCAAACAATACATATACGGGAGCTGATCCCCTATACAGCCCTCTTAATCCAACCTCTGCCAGCGAAGATCTCAAGTCGGACTTTCGCTTAATAAACTAAATACAGGGTCCCAGCGAAGATCTTAAGCTGTGTCTACCCCGAAGGACCCAGCGAAGATCTCAAGCCGTGTCTACCCGTCTTGTCCATATCCAACACCATACCACACGCACGCCAACGCACGCACACTGCTCCAAATTACCACAAACAACACCCATGACAATTCATCAATTAAGAATGCAATATAAAACGTGCTTATGTTTAACTATATAGATATATACATATGAGTGATGCATGAGCATGCCTGAACATATAATAATATTGAAATTATAATTAAAATTAATATTTTACTCACAACTTAACCGCAGTCACTGTGGCGGCTGGGCAGAGGAGGAAGGCTGTCCCGGCTCACCTGATAAATTTATTATAATTATTTAATATATTTTACTCAATGCAAACTGAAAAAAGACCAAAGATGTCGTAAGTGTCGAAAATCTAGCTGAGTCTCTCCTATACCTAGGACCTACCCAACCTGCAAAAGGGCTTAAAACGAACTTCTATATATACAAACCATACACCCACAACTCAATCACATCACACAGCCCCTCATGGGCCCATCCAAACAGTCAACAATCATAATATGAAAAATTACAGTTTAGTCCTTATAATTAACCCTTTTACAAAAACTACCCAAATGAGCTCTAAAAATTCTAAAACTTTGCCCCGCGGTCCTTAGTAATATTACTAAACTAATGCAAAAGGAATTATAATTTTCTAAGCTACCACGAATATTTTATGGATTTATCCCCACTGGATTCTAGTGTAAAAATTCAAAGGCGAAGGACTGAAGGCCTAGGATCCCCACTGGATTCTAGTGTAAAATTACCATTGGCCCCACTGGTCAATGTGAAAAATTATCACCACAGTGAAGTCCTCTTTGCTTCACTTGGTGCCAATAGGTCCTTAGCACATTTCCAAACCCGTTGTCTTTCGAAAAGTAAGGTTCGGGTTTACCTATGCCAATTTCGACCCCGGGAATGCCCTCGGGACGTCTAACAAAGGTGGGGTAGCCAAAATCTCGATCCAATTCTAAGACTTTTTCGGTAGCTTATCTGTCTGGCCCGATATTTACAGACCTGGGCAACCATTGAATTTTCGCAAATCGAAGGTACCTACAAGAAGCCCACAACATGGGGGTTAGTATATAATTTTTACGAAATTTTCTAAGCTCATTTAGTACTTGAAAAAATACTACGAAGTTTTGTGGGACCCACTGAAAAATAGTTTCAAAAAATTTTGAAATTTATATTGCTGCGAAGCTCTTGACGAGTGGAGCGCTCTGGTACTCTCGGTTTTCTCGTGGGGTTCATGGTTTGCGAGAAATCTAGCCTAAAAGTCGAAATGGGCTAAAACTTTCCGGACAAAAATTGGGCAAATCGCTCCATGGATTTTAGTATTCTTGGTGTCTATGGAAAGCTCTCGAGGTGTAGATGTGTTTTGGCACAAGACCAGGCCCAAACGGTGGCCGGATCGACTGGATTTCGGCTGAGAAGCCGAAATGGCGCGCTGTGCATTGGGTGGTTTTTGCGCACCTTTTCCGGCGTTTCAGGCGGTGGTCGGTGAGGGGGAGGAGCTGCGGTGGTGCACCGGCGAGGGGAGGAGGGCTGGGTGGCAGCTGGCCGGCGTGGGGAGGAGGGAGGAGAGAGAAAATGCGAGAGAGAGAAAGAGGGACGAGAATTTGCGGGGAGAAAGGAAAAAGAAGAAGAAAGCTGGTCCGATTCGACCAGTCCGATCCGATCCAGTTTGATTCGGCCGGTCCGATTCAAGATACAAAATTTTGAATTTTTTACTCTGCCTTGAGACAAAAAATGAGGCCCAAAAATTCTAGAAAACTTAGAAAAATTTGTAGAGTCCAAATATATTTTTAGTTTTGCCACGTGGTCTTTAAATTAATTTTTTAAAAATCATCAAAGTCTTATATTTTTGAAAAATTGAACCCAATTTTTAAAATCCGAAAAATTTCAAATAATTTCCTAAAATTTAAATAAAATAAAATATTAATATTTACTTACAAAATAATAAATTTAAAATTAGGGGTGTTACAACACAACACTTGCTACCTCCTTTAATACTGCACTAGGCATCGCATGTCACAGCACCTGCTGCAAGCACTAGTGTGGCACCTCTTCTAGTGATATCTTCCCTGAGTACCTCTGTTTCAAGACTTAGCAATTCTTCTACCCTGAAAGTTTTCTCACCTCCTAGCTTCCTAATGTCTAGCATTAACTCTTTTTTGATAGTAGCTAGAGATAACTTTCTTCAATGCACCTGCATTGGACTTGCACTGCACCTAAGTTACATTATGCCATTTTGTTGTATATTGTACCTCTGTATTTCTTGCAGGTTGTGTATTTGTTATTTTTTAGAAGATTAGTCTTAAAACTTGACTGGCCAATTTTTTCTATCCTCCCGTGGAGGGGAGATTTTGTCAAAATTTTTTGTTAACTAGGCATTGAATATTTACATGGAGAATATGAGCACTTCCTTATCCGGTGCTAGTACTATCTTTCTCCTTCAAAAATATTGGGGAGTTGTCTATCCAGCCTTATTCTAAAGTTATCAATTGACTCTGAGCTTCATCCAAGGATTTTCTACATATTGTGGTCATGTATTTTAATGTAATAAGTGTAGCACACATGTAAATACTTAGATATTTGTTGAACAATAAGCCATGTTTTGACTTTTTATTTATGAATGACAGTGGCCATAAGGCCTACTTGTTACACTAACCTTCTGTCTACCTAATTACATGTGAATAAATGTTATAATATGTTAGCCATTATGTCGGATTTGTCTTTACCCTAATCGCAGGTGAGCCTAAGAAAAAACATGGGATAACTATTTAAAGCTGTGGGTCGACCGAGGAGAGGCTATGGATCGGCCTTAGCTATTTTATGTTTGGGTTATTCCATCGGCTTCCTATAAGGTGCAATCAATTTGGACTTAGAGAATCATGCTATTATAACTGCTACTTGAAGAACTGGAATAGTAGAAATTGTTATTTGAGGAACATGGCCCGTAAGACCACTGATTCCTCTGATATTTTAATTATCCCTTGAGCATGAAGTCACCTCAGGAACTTGAGTCTCCTGGGAAGCTATTGGTACCATTGGAACTAGATCTACAAGTACCACCATCTGAGGGACTGGTGCGACCATTTGAGAAACTTGCACTGCATATATGTTAATTCCTGTAATTGTTGCCCCTTAAGCCAAATGTCATATAAGGTGTTTCCACCTGCTAAGGCACTGGTGCAGCTTGAGAACTTGTAATTGCCTCTACATCATAAATATCAGGTGAGTCATCAAGTTAGTGTTACTCAAAATCTTGGTAGGAACACTGGTTCTGCAATTGGGGTGGCTAATTTGCACTAATGCTCTGAATTGGTTAACCACCTATCATCTCTTTTGTGAGGTGGCTGGTACCTTTCTTCATTCTGGACTCAGCCTCCATTAGTACCACTTTGGGGAGTTTATGACTGCCTTCAAAGTTTCTTGGCGCTCATGGATGCCGAATCATATTCCTCTAGCTTAGGATCTTGGTCATCAGGAATTAGTATAGAATATGGAATGTTATACTTTTTAGAAATAAGTTGTGCATCTAATTAATGAGATTTATCCACCCACGAATTAATGCCTTTTGTTAAAGCATTCGTGATGGTTGATGTTAGTTTTTCCATATCCCTACGAAGCATTTTGTGACACTCATCAAGAATGTGAAATGGTAATGAAACATGAGAATCGTTCCACGTGCCAAAAATTATTTGTGATTTTTGGTGTAGACACTACAAAAGATCATCCCACTAGGCATGCCAAAAATTGTTTCCTTAGAAAACAATTTGGCTAGCTAATAACTTAAGAAATATAGGCGTGTCAGATACTGAGTGTATCAGTTGTGTGCTTTCTGACTTAAATCAAACATTATGAGAACTTGATTACACTGAACGCAGTTTTATTAAAATCTCACACAAATTGAATAGTAAACGAGAATTTTATTGATTATTGGAAAGTTGAGTATAAAGTTTGGAAATTAAATGCAAGGCTTGGAAAAATAAAAGACATATAAAATAAAGATAAATATACTGCTGGAGTCTGTTCTTGTTATTGTTGAATTGGTTGGGTGTTTTCTCATTGCATAGCAGAAAGTATTTCTAATTGCACTTGGAATATTTTGGAACCTGCACCACTTTACGTCTTACATATACAGTAGTTTTTATCTACAATAAGTAACTGCATATAACTTCTTCTACAACAGGTAACGTCCACTAACTGCTCATCTCCATAACTCTCCACTAGCAATTAACTTTCATTAGTTATTAACTTCCAATAAGTAACCACAAAAAAATTAATAATTTCACCAAAAAATTAATTTAATTAATCAAGAGCCTGAATGCAAAAAATAATGTTTTTGGTGTAAAAAATGCTCCACACATGGATTGGCCTATCAGGCCATTCCATGTGAAATTTTAATTTTTCAGATTTTTTCTTAAACTCCCCTGCACATACTGAACTCTCCTGGATACTAGTTCCCCTGCCTCATATGCCAAGGTCTACATCTTCAACTATAAGATGTAAATAAAATTATGAATTAAGCATATATATAAAATTAAGAATTTTAAGATAAAAATTATAAGATAATTTAATATATTTATAACTAAAATTATTAAGAAAAGGCAGAGAAATGAAATATAATATTAAGTTTTATTAGTTTATATTTATTCATACATATATAAATATATATATATATATATATATATATATATATATATATATATATATATATATATATATATATATTGAAAGTATATAAGAAATTAAAAAAAAAATTATAGAAAAACTTACGAATAAATTCAGTTCTATTCTATTGTTCAATTCTTAATGAAGAATTAGAACCAAACCAAAATATCAAAATAAGTTTGGCTCTATATTGTTCTTATCAATTAGGATTCTATACGGTTCTTATCAGTTTGGTACAGAATTGCAGAGAATTGTGAACAACCCTAATTGAAATTATTTATTATTTATAATTAAAATAAAAAATTCATCATAGTGTTTTTGTCTATGAAATCTTCTCCTTCCTCTCACTATCGTATCTGGCATGAAAATTGACAAGATCCACTGCCAATTACTCTAGCTTCCTCTAGCGAACATAAGGATGCCAGGATTGTCGTCGGTGAACGTCGATAGGAGTCGATCCAATCAGGTCAATCGCAAACCTATGAAGAACACTAGCATGTTTTAAGCTTTTCCGGAGCTGTTTTGCAACCAAACCACGGTGAACCTGCTCATCTTAACCAGAGGAAGAACTTTCAACCATCAAGGACACCGAATGTTGTCAAAATCTAGAGAATCGAAGTGAGAAAAAAATGGATTTAAATTTTTTCAATTTATATTTTGATTAAAAATAGTAAATAATTTTTAACATTTACAAATTAAAGAGAATAATATTTTATTATTAAAAAATAATATTTTATTATGCAGGACTTATTTGGATTTAAATGCAAAATTCTTATTTATTTGCCAAAAGATCAAATTGAGCTTAGTTGAACTTTGATGAAAAGTTGGAGGGCTTATTTAGATTTTTTTTTCCATTTTTTTTCAGGTAGCTTCTCACTGTTATGGGGACGACTACAATACCTTTGAATTAAAGTTCATTGGTCATATATTTTGCTATTTTGTAATGTAACTTATTTTTGTTTTTTTGGTACTTAGTCAATTTCAATTGTTATAAAATAATATTATTCCTCAATTGAAAGAATGTTTGTTAGCTGTTGAGATTTCTCTAAAATACTCAAAATGCATTGAGTTTTTTTTGGTTTTATATTAAGTTTATGTCTATCAACAAATAAGCTTGTTACTTGTGAAAGTCAGATGTGGTAGATAAAAGTTGGTTTTGTTCAATCATGCTTCATACTTATCAAAGCTTGTATAAATATATAAGTTATCAAAGAGAATGCCAATTATCTTCTCAATAATTGTGATTTTGTGCTCCTTTCTTGCTTTTGCGCTCTTCAACTTTATTCATATCATGGTATCAGAGTCCATCAATCTTTAAAGGGTTATGAGTGTTTAAGAGAGAAAACTAGCAGGCTTACTCTCTTTTAAAGACCTCCAATACATAAGATTTCTTAGAATGGCTTTCAGTAGCAACTCAAACTTCACTTGCCTTTAATAGATACAACTACCCTATCTATAAAGTTAAGACAAAGGCATACTTAGAGCATTTGATTTACGGGAGGTTATTGAAACATGTTAAGATCCACCAGCTCTACTTGAGAATCCATCTCTTGCACAGATCAAGATGCATAATGAAAATTATGTAAAGAAAAGGCTCTATCAATTGTCCATGCATCAATTACAAATGTAATATTCATAAATAGTATGACTTATGAGACTTCAAATAGGCTTGGGATAAGCTTAAGGAGGAATGTCAAGGTATTAACAGACTACGGTTCATTCAAATATTAAATATGTGGAGGGAGTTTGAAGCTCTGAAGATAAAGGACGTTGAGAAGACTGCTAAAAAATACACTGACATGCTCATGAAAGTTATTAATTGTAAATGTATTTATATAGTTGGTAGTTCAACAATTAGTTAAAGATTTTTTTAGTTTGTTAAAAAGATTAGTTAGCTAGAGCGAGCTCAGCAAGGGTAATTACTTCATTTCTTTTGTGTATAAACTTTTTCCTTCCAGATCAATAAAGAATGATTCATTTCCTCATTTTTTTTTGCCCAAATACTTTCTTCACTCTGCTTTATATTCTCTATTCATGGTATCAGAGGCTAAGGGCTTTGAAGTTGAGTCTTTTTTTTTTTTTTCATTTTTCTTGATCAGTTGTACTATGAATTCTTAGTTAATTAAAGTATGAGTTTGATGGAGGAAGCTTTTGATAACATAGTTGTCGATTGGGGAAATGAAATCCGAGGCATAGCTAATTGAAAGTCAAGTAACGATCCTATGAATTTGCTTAATTCTGATCATCCTAGCCAGAATCTGCTGAGTGTTCCTTTAATTGGTGGAAATTACCTTACATGGAGTCGTTTAATATAGCTCTCAAGGAAAAAGACAAAGTAGGGTTATAAATGGCAAATGTAAAATGCCTTATGTTGATTATCCCTTTTTTGAGAAATGGCAAAGAATGATAGTACGATAGTGTTTTGGATTTTAAATTCGATATCAAAAGAACTTATTGAATCTCTCTTATGTACTAATTGTGCTCGTGAATTATGGGAAGAACTATAATAACATTTTGGTGAAAGTAATGGACCATTATTCTGTCAGATTAAAAGAGACATATTTAGATTTTGCCAAGGGAATTTATCTATAATAGTTTATTTTACTAGATTGAAGAAATTATGGAATGAGTTATCTTGTTTGCAGCAGTACCTGCTTGTACCTATGAAGCAACTAAGATAATAGCTAATATGGAAAATGAAGATAAGCTTGTTTAGTTTTCTATGGGATTAAACGAGAGCTATAAGCATGTTAAAAACAAGATCTTGATAATAAATCCCTTTCCTAGTGTTAAAAGGGCATATTCAATGTTGCTTAGTGTTGAAAAGCAAAGAGAAATACAAAATTTTGTTATTAAGTCTAGTGAAACTATTATTGTGATGTTGATTAATTCTCAGAATTATAAGAATAACAATCATGCGTACAATGATGGGAGTAGTTACAAAAGATTTTCCTCTAATAAGAAAGATAAGAAAAAAGACGAATTTTGTGAATTCTATAAAAATGGAGGTCATGTCAAAGAAAATTGTTTCAAGCTTCATGCTTATCCTAAGTGGTATAAGGAATATAAGCAGAAAATGGGCAAGCAAGAGGCTCATGTGACTATTTAACTTACCAATACACCATCGGATGTTGAAGCTAGTGTAAATCAAATCAAATCTAATGATTGAAATGATAACTTGGCTATCATGGTTAAGCAAGAAGTTATGAAGATTCCAAAAGGGAAGAATATTGCCACCAATGATGCTTCTTTTGCTAATCTTGCTAGTTTTGTAGATAAGTTATCAGACTAATGTAATTTTAGCATGCATTTAAAGGATAAAGGTCTCTGGATCATAGATATAGGAGCTATAAGGCATATGACTTCCAATATTGAATTTTTTGATGAATCCACCTTATTTTCCAATCCAAAACCTGTTCACTTACCTAATGGAACCATTAAGACTGTTAGACACATAGGAAATATTACTTTACACCCTAAAATTTCATTAAAAAAAATGCTTTATACATATGTAGCTTCAAATGTATTCTATTATCTATTAGTACCTAGCCAGAACATGCCATATTTCAGTCACTTTCTTCACTGACAAGTGTATTTTGCAAGATATGCAGAATGATTAGGTCATTGCCATTTGGAGATGCAGAATGATTAGGTCATTGCCATTTGGAGAGCTCAAGATGGATTGTATTTCCTAGACAGTATCTCATTTGATGTTTCTAAACAAGATTGCAATGTTTCTACTATTAGCAATAAGCTTTGTAAGCATTCAACCATTCTTTGGCATATGCAACTTGGTCATGCACCTTATTCTAAATTGAGTCACGTTCCTATACTACAAAAGGATATTATGAAAAATTTTGTTTGTCCTATTTGTCCTTTATCCAAACAACAAGGAATTCCTTTTCCTGTCAGTTCTATATCTAGTTTGGAGCCATTTGATTTGATTCACATTGGTTTGTGGGGTCTTTATAAGTTGCCTTCATTAACAAGAGCTCTCTTTATAGTGACTATAATGGATGATCATAGTCGATGTTGTCCAAAATCTAGCATGTGCATAGATTGTAACAAGTAATAAGTGATGAGTGAGTTTTTTTTTTCCACAAGGATCGTGTTTGAATACCAAACTACACAGAAACTACACAGAAATTTTAATTATCTAAACTATCAAATTCAAAGGGAATGTTTAAACTAAAACTAATTATCGCTAAAAGGCAAATATGAACTAATTAACTAGACTAAATAGCAATGAATTAAAACATTCATGAGTTAGAGATTCACAATTCAATTAATTATAGACTCAATTTAATCTAATTATTAAATTGAAAATTATTACTTTAAAGGAAATTAATCCTATATTATTTTAATTCCTCTCTTAAAACATGCAAGTTGTATCTTTATCAACTTAATTCCTTACTTTCGTGGCAATTAAATTAATTAAGACCCATTAAGTTTTTTGACTAATTATTAGTTCCGCATGGAATTCCAGTCCATCTCTAGGTCAAGAACTCTAAATTCAAAATCTTGTTTTTCCAATATTAATTTTTACTTTTCAGTCATTCAATTAATATCTAAAAGAAAATACTAAATGAGTACCAACACATAGCATGCATTAAGAACATAAAAAATTGAATAAAAAAAATGAAATCCCAATTTATTAAAATAGAATCAATTAAAATTCATAACTGAATTAAAAGTTCTATATCCCTAACTGTAGAATAAGAAAACTATTCATGCTGGTGAGTCTTACAATCAATTTTGTGTGAAAATAAAGGAAAGATACGAGAAGAAATAAGAATAAAAGAATCCACAATGAGAATTGCATCTTCGAACTTTTGGAACTTTAGCTGGAAATCTCCTTTAGTCCTTAGCCTTCTCTAAAGGAAAGTGCTAGCATGAATGTAAAAAGTCAATCCCTTTTCAAATCCTGACTTATTATATTTACATCTGATATAAAAAATCTTATTCTAGAGTCTTAAAAGCCTTAGACGTTCTCCCATAATGAGTGAGAAGGAAGAAAAGTCGGGTTAGAATTCTTATTTAGAGTCACTACACGGCCTGTGTAATTTTCCTCCTTCGCATGGGTCTGGGCCGTTAATAATCTGTTCATCTTACTTCTTTGACTTCCTTTGTATAAAATGTTACATAGGTCTCTGCCAATTGCATAGGTAACTTTGCACAGACCGTGCACCTCAATGGTCTATAGTACCATTCTACACGGGTCGTGTAATGTAATTACACCCCCGATGCAATTCCTTTTGCTTCCAAAATTTGACTTTCAGCTTTCAGATCTCTACTAGGTGTGTCCTTGGCTTTCGAGATTCATCAACACACCTGATATAATATAAAAACCAAAGGATTATATTGCATTAACAGGTTTTCCAAAATATAATTAAAAATGCTTAAAACTAAGCAACAGACTAGCTAAATATGAATGAAAATGCAACAAATGCTATCCTTAAATGGTTATATAATGCAAATGCATCAGTAGATATACATGGACTTACATGATTTCAGTTAAAACTCAAGTTACATCTGTGTTGTTGCAATTTTTTAATACGATGCATACTTTGTCTGGGAAGTTGGCTAAAAAAGTAAGGAGTGATAATGGGTTTGAGTTTATAAATAGGACATGTGTTGATATTATTAATTCAAGAGGTATTATACATTAAAAATCTCAGCAAAGTGGGGTGGCAGAGAGGAAACATAAATACCTTTTAGAAGTTGTAAGATCCTTAACATTTCAATAATTCCATCTGAGAGTCTACTTGCTGTAACATATCTAATTCCATCAATAATTCTAAATGGCAATTCCTTTATAAGATACTTTTTTAGAAACAACCTGATTATGCTTTTTTCAGAAGCAACCTTATTATGCTTATTTTAGGACAATAGGTTATTTGTGTTATGCTCCAAATGTATCACCTCACAAACACAAATTTGATCCTAGAGCCGTTGCTAGTGTTTTGTTAGGTTATGCTTCACAACACAAAGCTTATAAACTCTATCATTTGAAATTCAAAAACATTTTTATTCCCAAAGATGTAGTGTTTCATCAGACAATTTTTCCTTTTCACCAACCTAATGTCCATTTATATCCTTCTGTACAAAACCTCACATTCCTTTATCTCAATCAGTTCCATTCGTACTTTGAATATAGATGTCACACACCCTTTACCCGATCTACAGTGTAGCCGAGCAAAGGAATGCCACATCTTGTGACAAAGCACTTGATCTTATCTTATTCATTTTATTTGTTATCCATATTTCATTCTTAATTTAATTAGAGTAATTTTACACGGAAAAATTACAAGAGTTTTCTCGTACTATTAACATTTGACCTGTTAAAGCATTCACCTGTTCAAATATCTCAATAAGAAAATCTCAAATTTGTATCAATTCAACATTTCAAATCATATTTCCATATCCATTCCCATAATCATTTCCATCCATGAATTTGCTTCATTTCATTTCATTTATTTACATAATGTACATAATTATTACATAACTTAAAATTTAGTTACAAACTTTATATTTGATTACAACACGTGTAATCATGCATAACTGTGGGCCAATAATTTATATACCAAAATGATGTGTGGAGGTGACACTGGCTCCTACTACAGATCAGCTCAAAACTCCCTATCCTAGAGTCTACTGGACCTTATCACTAGAACCTGCATGAGAAAAAAAACTCATCATGCTAAGCAATTTTGTTTAGTGGTGCAATAATAATAATAAAGTACAATATAAAATAAAAAATAATTTCTACAATTGTGTGAAAATAAGGCAATTGCACATTTGAATATTCATGAGTAATTCAAGAGCAATGTAGAATTTGTAATATCTAATTCTGTAGTTATTTCATACGTTTAACAACATACTAATTTTAAATACCTTTCACAATATTTTTCTGGTTCCCTCCTGTTTACACATTTTTGCAATCTTTGAAAGCATTTATGTCTTTGGGATCTTTTCCTTTCTTTATCTTGATATTCAACTTCTTTAATTTATTTCAGTGCCCAAGTAACCTTTAATCAAACTGTTTGGAATGGATATACGAGTTTTACTGGCACTGGACACTCAATGCCTCGAGCCGTCATACCGTCAGACACATCAGTGCCTACAGGGTATGTAAATGTAATTAGGCATAAAAGCCAAAGGAATAATCATATCGGACTCTCGGTGCCTGGCAATGATTATTCAAAGTGATCATGAACATGGGATAATAATATCGAACACTCAGTGCCTGCCAATGGTATCCAGGCATAAAAGCCAAATGCAATACTGCTAATCTCATCCCTTCTTAGCATGCCAATCTATCCAACCCTTACACTACTATCTAGGCATACTCGAGCTAATTTATCATTATTAGCAAGTCAACATTTTCATTATTTCATCATTCATTCACCATGGGAGCATAAGTCCCAAAATACAACTTCACATGTCATTCGTGCTTTTCACGCCATTGGCATTCATTACCATTCATATTTTGAATATTATGTTAATATTTCATAGTTTTCAGATTTATTGCCTCAACTTCTTTAACAATTTGGACTAAGGTATAGTAGGAATTAGAACATACCTTCTTCATAAGATTTATATATCTATGTTTTAGGTTTATTTTTGCTTTAGAATTATTCAATTTGCATTTGTGTAGCTCAAGTTATAGCTATTTTACCAAAATTGGTCTAGTGACCAATTTCTAGTTTTCAGGGCATTCTAGAATCCAGGTAGATTTTGAACCCATTTTTTCAAGCTATTTTGGATAGGTTGCAGTCATAATTTAACTTTGTGTTCTCCGTATGAATTGTTCTCCTGTGTCTTAGGATCACATAGGTTCAAGAATTACTCAATTTGAGGTTTTGTAGAGTGAGTTATGGCTAAATGATCAACCCTTGTTCACGGATACAGTATCTTATAGTTTTTAGGTTTCTAGGATTTCAGGTTAGTTTTGCACTCAACATTCAAGTGTCTAACACCCAGAATTTGGACAAAGTTTTTAAAACAAAGTTGTAGGCCTATGTCTTAGGTTTTCAGAGCATTTCGAACCATCTCAATTGAATTTATACAATGGGAGATTTACCCTATTTACTACATGGGGTCACAAGGCAATTTGCTAGAATTGCAGGAAATTCCAGATTCAGCCATTCTAATTTACTCTAGAAATTCAACTAAGTTACCTTAGGAATTTGGTCTGGGTCAAAACACAAAAGTTGTAGGTCTAGGTTTCAGCTTTAATTTGTTTGGTTTCACAATAATTGAAGTTGTGTAACTCAAGTTATGAGCATTTGAACTCACTAGACTCAGGCTGTCCAGAACTAGTCCCAATGCACAACACTACATCCATTCAAGTGTTTTGTCATCTCATTAACATATCCCAACAATTACACAACAATAGCCATAATATATACACAATGGTATTAAATAGGTCACAAGCAATGAAAACCCCAATTCAATTTGTCATAAACTTTAAAATCATGAAGTTCCTTAGCACTAACCTTGATTTCAAGCTTCAATTAACTTAAATCAACCTCCAATTTGCTTCAAATCCAACCAAACTTTAATCTTCCAACTTGTCCTCACCCAAACCGATTTCCCCTTCTTCAATTACAACCATGATTTCAATCAATTTCAAAGAAAAACTTCACAATCAAACTTGATTACCATGAATTCACTATTAGTTAAGTTTAGAATATGGCTTACCTTGTTTGATCAACACTTCCTCTTCACCAAAACTTTCAAATTCCTTGAAATTCTTGTTCGCTTTAATTCAAGGTTTAATATGAAATTTTCACTCAATTTCCTATAAGAATTATGGGAGAAAGCTAGGGTTTTAGAGCTTGGAATGAGTTTTAATGGTGGAAGAGATAAAGAAAATGAGAGAGAGAGAAAGCATATGGTGGACGACCAACTTGGAGAAGATGAAACTAATATCTTTTCCTTTTTTTTTTATAGATATGAATATTAATTTATTACATAATGGTAATTTTGTAAATAAGGGGAATGACAAAGTTGTAATTGTGTTGAAATCCTAAATCATTGAAATTTGATTTTTTGTTAATTATGTTTATTTTTACTAATGTTGATTAATTTAGCTAATCCATCTTCATTATCTTTATTTACCTCACTTTTAGTCAATTTTGAGCTTTTAAATTTGATTGACTAAATTTTTCTCTTACCGGGTTTCTGTTCATCTTTTCCATAATACCCGATAAGTGCTTATCTCCTTTTTTCACCTGAGCTTTTAATCTGCTTATTTGTGCTTATTTCCTTTCATTTTTTTGACTTATTAATTCATAATAATATCTCATTTAAATCTTAATTAGGGGCTTTACAAGGTCTTGCAACTGAATTCACAAGCGCTTCCTAGTAGAGTTATTCATCACTGGGATCTTGTGCTCATTTAACCGATTTATACTCCACTTTTTTTATTTTTCCTCAACCTTAATTGATTTTTATTTAATTTAATTATGACTCCTCACTCTAGTTTAAGTGTGATTCTAGATATTCTAGCTGTCCAAACAAACTTTAGTCACTGGAACAGTGGAATGTACAAAACTGCCTATAGTGAGGATGTTACAGTAGAATCACCTAATTTTAACTAATAAGTTTCATCTCAATTTCAAGCCCTAATTAGAAGAAGAACAAGACTAGTGTCTAAACCAAAATGGTCATAGAATTTTGTTGCTACGAGCTAGTTTTATGATTTCATTGATTTCCCTAATGTTAATGATCCCATTTTTATTGCTCATTCTGCAAATGCACATATTTTCCCACCTTTTTCTATTAACCTTCATTCATTTGATCACTCTCATTTAGAATTTATTGCAAATGTCTCTAAGATTCCAAAACCTACATCTTCTAATCATGCTGAAAATGATAAGAATTGGATAGCTGCTAAGCAAAATGAGCTTAATGCATTAAAGGCTAACAAATAACAATACTTGGCAATTAACTACACTACCAGCTAGTAAGTAACCCATAGGTTGTAAGTGGGTATTCACAGTTAAATATCTTCATAATGGTAGAGTAGATAGATACAAGGCAAGACATGTTGCTAAGGGATATAATCAATTACTTGGCCTTGATTATATTGATAACTTTTCTTATATTGCTAAATCACCTTATGACCATTATTTATTTGTTAAGGGCACTGATTCTACTTTTATAGCACTCTTAGTCCATGTTAATAATGTGCTACTTACAAGAGTTGTTGAAAAATTAATCATGGAAGTTATGGAGTTTCTTCATCAGCAATTCACTATCAAAGATATGAGTTATGTGAAATTTTTTCTTTGGCTCGAGATTGCTAGATTAGAACAACGAATATATTTGAATTAAAGGAAGTATATTATGGATATCATCAATGATGCGAGCTTGCAAGATGCTCATTTAATCACTACACCTATGCTTAAAGGGTTTAAAGCTTCTTCCTGAAATGAGATAATTATTGCAGAATCCATATTAATATACGAGGCTTATAGGAAGGCTACTCTATATGGGTTTAATTAGTCTTGATATTACATATTCAGTCTAGAAATTAAGTCAATTCATGCAATCTCCTTGCAGAGGTCATCTTGATGTTACACTTAATGTTCTTAAATACCTTAAAGGTTGCCAGGAAAAGGACTTTTCTTTCCTACATCTAATTCTTTGCAACTCTCATCATTTTGTGATGTTCAATGGGCTTCGTGTCCTACCACAAGGAAGTCCATCATAGGTTATTGCATCTTCTTGGGTTCATCACTCATTTCTTGGAAGTCTAAGAAGCAAAACACAGTTAGCCGTTCTTTAGTAGAAGTTGAATATTGAAGTATGGCCACATCAGTTTGTGAATTACAATGGATTACTTATTTTTTAAAGGAATTTCGGGTGCCTTTTTCTCTTCCCATTCCATTAAGATGTGACAATCAAGCTACCATATATATAGCATCCAATCAATATTCCATAAGTGAACAAAACATCTTGATATCGACTACCATTTTGTGAGAAAATCAACTAGTAGCTAGGTTTATTTCTATTGCTTATATCTCTTTCAAGTATCAGCTTGCAGACCTGTTCATAAAACCCATCAATTCACCTTCTTTTCTATTTCTATTATCTAAGATGGGGTTGGTTGATTTCTCCCCATCTCCATCTTGAGAGGTTAATGTAAATGTATTTATATATTTGGTTGTTCAATAATTAGTTAGAGATTTTTTTAGTTTCTTTTGTATATAAACTTTTTCCTTCCAAATCAATAAGGAACGATTCATTTCCAAATTTTTTTTACCTAAATACTTTCTTTTATCTGCTTTACACTCTCTGTTCATTAATCAATTGAGATTGACTGTTAAGGAGCTATTTGATAAAAGGATCAAGCGAAAGGTTCTTATTAGCATTCTTTACAGGTTTGAGTCCACTATTTCAACCTTGGAAGAAAAAGATCTCTCTTAAATTACTCTAGTAAAAATGATTAATGCATTTCAAGACGTGGAACAGAGGAGAACCATATGACTTGAAGATGCAAATAAGGAAGCCTTTCAAGCAAAAGGTAAAGATAAGAATACCAATGGTAATGGATGAAAGAAGCAAAGTGGGGAAAGGAATAAAAAGGATAAGAAAGATGGTGATGACTGTAGAAAAGGAAGATAAGGGACCCATTGTAAAAAAAATTCGCACACTAAAAACTATTGTTAGTACATGCCAAAGGAAGTGTATAACTTGTAATCAACTTGGACTTATTGAGAAAGTACTAAAAAACAATGGTAATCAACAGGGACAATAACAAAAAATGGTTAAGAACCAAGATCCAACAAAAAAGATGTTGTTTATGGTTACATCTTATACTGCCAACAACAATAAGAGTTCTTGGCTTGTTGATAGTGGTTGTACAAGCCATATGACATTTGATGCTGGAATTTTTAAGCATTTGGATAGAACCTACAACTCTATAGTCAAAGTTTGAAATGGAAAGTATGTAGATGTGAAGGGATAAGGTGTTACAATAATAAAATATCCTCAAGTATAAAATTTATCTCTATTATCCTTTTTGTAATAGCCATTAGCCAAATTATGTTGAGTGCAGGCCAAATGCTAGAGAAAAAAAAATTATACTTTGTTTTTCAAAAGTAAGTCATGCATGATATTTGGTCCCTTTGGTTGTGAATTGATGACCATTGCCATGAAAGATAAATATTTTTCTAATAGATTGAAAGCAAGCCTCTTTTCATGCTTATCCTAGTTTACTTGATGAATTAATTCGTTGGCATAGAAGGCTAGGCCATTTTATCTTCTCTACTTTGAAGCATATCCATGATAAGGACTTCTTATTGACTTGCATGCCATTGATAAAAATGCTGGACTATTTGACACTTATCGATTTGGAAAGAAAAAATGGTTACCATTTGTTGACAGTAAATAAAAAGTCTTTAAAAAATTATAGTTTATACACTCTAATTTTTGCGGACCTATAAGTGTACAATCTTTGAATGGCATCAAATATTTCTTATTGTTCATTAATGACTTCTTTAGAATTTGTTGGTAGCATTTCCTTGGGAAAAAGAATGAGGTCTTAGCTTATATTAAAGCCTTAAAAGCTTTTATATATATAAAAAAAATCTATTAGATTAAAGCATGAGATTAGATAATAAAGGAGAATATGTATCTACTAATTTTAGAAGTTTTTGTGAGCAAGATGCCATTCAACACCAACTAACAGTTCCTTACACTCCTGAACAAAATGGTGGGGGGGGGGGGGGGGCGAGAGCCGTGAAAGGAAAAATAAATCAGTAATGGAAACAATATGATGCTTATTGAATGAGAAGGATCGCCCGAAGAAATTTTGGGCTAAGGTTGTAAATACCTCAATGTATTTACTTAACTTGTTGTGTGCTAAAGTTTTAAAAGGTAGAAATCCATGGCATGGAGTTAAACTTGCTATTGAGCATTTGAAGATATTTGGTTGTGTTTGTCATACTCATGTTCCAAAAGTGCAAAGGGATAAGTTAGGTCAAAATGTTGATGTAAGGATCTTCTTAGGTCATAATAACATCACAAAAGGCTACAGGATCTTTAATTTGAAGATTGAAAGTAAAGATGTAAATTTTAATGAGTTTCCAAGTGGATTGGGACAAAATGGAGGTTAAGCCTATAAAACAGATTAAAACTAGAGATAAATTATCTTAGGAAGAACGTATAATAGCATATGATCTGCGAAAAGATGAAAATTCTAATGTTGAGGATGATGTTCCTATTAGAGGAACTAGAGTTATTGCAAGTGTTTATGAGAGATGTAACTTAATAGCACTAAAGCCAACCTATTATATAAAGGTGCATTGATTTGAGAGCAACTATGAAAAAGATACAAATGATTAAAAAACCTCAACTTGGAAGCTTATTGACATGCCACCAAATCAAAAGATAATAGGTATAAGATAGGTTTATAGAATCAAATTCAACTCTTATAGTAGTTGGTTTTTATTGACTTGCAACCAAATCAGAAGATAATATGTATAAGATGGGTTTATAGAATCAAATTCAACTCTTATATATTTGGTTTTTGAAAGATTTACCATGCAAAAGAGCTATATTAAGACTAAACGATCTATTGAATTTATTTATCAAAGTTGGTATTATACAATCCCAAACATAACTAAAAAATGTCAACCAAATGCATAAAAATCTTGACTAAATAAAAATAGCTACTATCTAGCAAATTTGTATCCTTATTTTTAGAAACTAAGAGATTGTTGAAGATCTACTCTCTAGTAGTATATCATCCATATTAATAGGTTTCGCAGCTATCGAAACGTAATTCTAACAGTCCTCTTTGAGTCAGTTATTGCAAATTTGGTTGTCATCAAAATAGCTCCTCCACCTCTTCCTCTTGATGTTGATCCATAACAACTTTGACCTTTCCTTATTATTGTTGAGTTTTTCATATCCTCTCCATGAAGCCAGTTTGGCCACATATATTGCACTGGACATCTTGTCTCCGCTAACACTTATACTATGGATGATTTATTTTCTCACAATAAGTGTTAGGTGGATGATTTCCACGATTGTTATCACTGTTATTGTTGTTTTTTCTTGTTTAGTGACTTTGCTTGAAAGGCACCTTCCACAGATGTAATACTTGCCATTTTTCAATGTCGGAATATCTATCCTTGACGAAATATTCTAGTGAAAAGTAAAACTTCATTAACAATGGAGTGGCAGTAAGATGTGAAAGTGTGTTTATTTTTGTGTGATATGTTCAGAATGTATTTAAAAGAAAAAGAAAATTTTTTTAAAGGTTTTATTTCTAAAAAGTTTTTAAGTAAAGGTTTTTGGCAGAAGGAGTTTCGACAGCCAAAGTATGGATTTTCTGTAGTCGAAGCCTTTTTTCCTACCTAAAAACTCTTTTGGATAGAATAGATTTCAATAGCCGAAAATTGAACTTTCGGTAGCCAAAAGTCTCTCGATAAAGAGGATATAAAAAGGGTTCAAAGCTTATTTTTGTTGTAAAAACACTTAGGGTTCTCTCTCTCTCTCTCTCTCTCTCTCTCTCTCTCTCTCACTCACTCACTCACACACACACACAACTTTGGGTAATATAAGGAGCTCTTTGAAGAAATTTCCTTGAGTTTTAAAGACGTGGAGGTGGATTCTTCCATTTAGAAGTGTAGAAGAGTAGATTCAAGCTTTGATATTTTTGTTCTCTTAACCTTCTTTTCTTCTTGATCTAATGGGTAGATCTAAGAAAGTTGATGAGGGATTAGATTTCTATAACTTTAATTTCATGAAAAGTTATTTTAAGTTAAGTTTTTGGAAATTTTATGCATGTTAGGTTAGGGTTTTGTGATCTTCTATTGAAGTTGCATGTTTTACGGTTAGAATAGTTACAGTTAAGTGTTATGGGCCTTAAATAGCTAACTTCCCATGATGGATTTGAAGAAATCCATGTACATGCTATGTTAGGTTTAGGGAAAACCTAGGATTTGAGTTTTTGATTAATGTATGTGGGTATTAAGCATATTTTCAAGTTGTTTTAAGCCCTAAAGAAGTGTATATGTGATGGGATTATGTTCTGGAACTTTAAAATGAGTTTAGCTATTGATGGGAGAAGAAATTTGTAGATTTTCAACTTGAGAATTTTGGAAATTCCTAGGTTTGGTTGCCAAAAGCTAGAGGTTCAGTAGTCGAAGACAACACTGGACAAAAGTGTTGTCAAAAGCCTAAGACTTCAGTAGCCGAAGTTTAGAACTTTGGCGACCAAAGTGGGTTTTACCTGACTTTTTCTCACTTTTTTTTGAGGTTCCAAAACATGGTTTCATGGTTCCTAAGGGCATAGAATAGGATGTTTATGATACTTATAGATCTTAGAACTTTGTATAACACTCTAAGGTCTAATTTTATAGGATTGACTTGAGGGACTCGGAAGGGTAAGGATCTAAGGATAGCTCCCGTTCAAGTAAGGTGGTTGATAGGCTCTAACAAGTGAGTAACTCTAACCTCAATAAAATGGCAACTATTTACAGGTAATTAACAAGTATCCTCATGCATCATGTTATATTTATTTAGGATGCATGCATCTAGAATACGAAGATGTTATATATTTGCATAATTTGTTATTGGTATATGAATGGATGTCGGATGATCCACTGACTGATATTATGACTATGTAATGTTACGAATGTTATGGATCCATATGTTCCCATGGGGAGATCTTTAAGTTGCCCTTCAAGGGAGATCTATAAGCTACCCTTCAAGGGAGATCTATAGGCTACCCTTTAAGAAATTTAGAGAGTTACTGGTGATAATATCCATCTTACGTGAAATGTTTGTGATGAGAAAACCCACATGAATTATGCATTGTACATGTGTGAATAAATTATATAATTAATGATTGTTAGTTTACTCACTGAGCTTGTATAAGCTTACCCAATTCCCCTAACCCCAAGATGCGGGATTGCAAGACTAGAAGAGTTCTATGAAGAGAGAGCATTAGAGATAGCCTTAGCCCTTCCTTTATGTATAGTTTATGGGTATATGGATATGTAATTTATAAATAGATAGTATTGTGCTGGTGATTAAAGAAAATAGGAAATATGAATTTTTTTTTTTAGTATGATGATATATATATATATTATGTTAACCCTTTTGAGGGTACGCATGTTGAACCATTACACTTCAAATCTTATGTATGTTAAGGTTCAAATTATAAACCATTATTATGTTATGAATGTTTATGTATGTATATTTCTTAGGTTTTAGGCTTACTATGGGTTCCAGCAGCCTTAAGCTGACTCAATCTCTAGCACTGATAATGGCTCTTAATTTGGGTTGTTACAACAGAGCTTTCTTCCTTCGTAAGCTTCCTTTGTTCAAATGGTTGCAATGCATTTACAAATTATGCTAAGGTAATACTTAACATATCATTAAAGTTCTCCAAAGAGAATATTGTGATTTCATATCATTTAGGCAATGTAACAAAAATTTTCTCAATTATTTTCTCATTAGAAAATTCCTTACCAAGTGATCTCATCTTTGTCCACAATGCTAAGCAGCTTGCCAACATACTTTTTAATTGTTTCTAACTCTTTCATTTTTTGCATTTCAAATTCATGCTTCAAATTTATCACTTGCATGTGCTTTACCCTCTCATCACCTTAGTACTCAATTTTTTAGATATCCCAAGTTTTTCTAGCAGAACGGTGAGAATTAATGGTTAGACAACAAAAAATAGGTATGCTTTGGCTCTAGCTTCCTTTTTTTTTTTTTTTTTCTCCTTATGGATTTTCATTTGAGCAACTGTTGGATTGACTTCTAGTGGAGGAATCTCATTGTCTTCTACTACCTCCCAGAGGTCCAATACTTCGCAATAAACTATCATCTAGAATACCCAAGCTTAATAATTTCCTCAATCAAACTTCGGTGGAACCATTAGTATGAAGTTTGATTGTCCCTCCATCTTTGCAAGTTTTATTTTGATTTTCATTGTTGTTCAATTATGTTTTATGGGTTTTTCTCTCTCACACAAATCCCTCAAGAAGTATGGTTTGGTTCTGATTTTGATTTGTGTTTTTATCATGGTAACCTCACAATGTCCATCAAGAATTTAGCTCTAATACCAATTGTTAGTTTTTGAAAGATTTACTATGTAAAAGAGATATATTGAGACAAAATGGTCTATTAAATTTATTGATCAAAGTTGGTATTTATACATCCTAATATGTAGTTAAAAAATCTCAACAAAATGCATAAAAATCTTAATTAAATTAAAATAGCTATTACAATATATATATATATCCAAAAAAGAGTACACAAATGAAGGGAAAAAATATAGCTTCTAGACATCTCATCAAATTCAAAGCAATTCCCTCTTTTCATTGAATGTTCTAAAGGTTAACCTATTCAAGAATCTCTGGATCTATGCTTATTTTCAACTCTATGAAAGGTCATTACTAAGAGACATTCTGGGATCTATTCTATTTTTAGGCATTTCAAGGTTTCTTTTATTTGTTTTAATAACAAAAAAAAAAAGAAATTATACATTCTTTACTTTTATATCTGTGTATTGTTTATTATTTATATCAATTCCTTATTTTTAAAAATAATAGATTCTTGAAGATCTATTCTCTAGCAGTATATCGTCTACATCAACAGGTCTTGCAGATACTAAAGTATAATTCTAACAATAGTTTTACAAACGATCCATCAATGTGAAGTTGGTATTTTTATTTCCCAAAAGAAACATGCTTGTGAAATTCAAAAGAAGTTTCATTTGGAGAGAGCGAAACTTGTTGCTATTCGCTAATTGGTAAAAAGAAGCTTTTAAAGATGATGGGAAAAATAAAGTCGATGCTTCTGCATACAGAAGCATGATTAGAAGCCTTCTTTATGTACTCTGCCAACCTCATCTCATGGTTCATGTAGTCATTTAACAAAACACATCTTAGTGCAGTTAAGAGAGTACTTAGGTGCATCAAATGCACTATAAATTAAGACTGACAATGAAAAAAATTAATTGCCGATGCAAATAGTAATTGAGCAAGAAACATTGATGACCCTAAGAGTAACTTAAGATATGATTTTTTCTCTCTTGTTAGTGATATATTCTCCTATAATTCTGAAAAACAAGATGGTATTGCTCAATACTTTGCTGAGGCAAAGTATATTCTATTGTTGGTGTAGCGAACCAAGCAATTTGGTTGAGAAAAATTCTATTAAATTTGAGATAACTACAAAGAGAAGCTACTGCTATTTAAAGTATACAATTGCCATTTTTCTCTTCATGTAAATCACGTAATTTGTTATTAAGTATGTCTTCCTTTAATCGTACGGTAATTATCATACGCGGTTACTCAACTTTATAAGTATTTTTATAAAAATCACTGAATTTTAATTTCTTTTATAAAATTACTGAATTTCAATTTGATTTCATAAAAGTCAATTAGAAATTAAAAGTTTTTAGGTTAACTTTCTAACTTGTCAACTATTTTATAAATAAAATTACCTAACTAATAGTTGCTAGTGGAGAAGAAACAGAAAAATGGGGGGAGTTTAATAGTGAGGAGGATAGCCGGATGCATTTTTTGCTTCTTATTTATTTATTTTTAATTAATAAAATAAAATAATTTTGTTTATAAAATAATTGACTAATCAGCAAATTAACTTTAAAAAATTAGTTTTTTGTTACAGTGATTTTTATAAAATCAATTGAAATTTAATAAATTTTATGAAAAATAAAATAAAATTTGATGACTTTTATAAAAATACTTATAAAGTTAAGCGAACGAACATGCGATATTTACCCTCAATCACACATGAAGCAAATTTAAATCATTAGCTTCACAGTTTTCCCAAGGCAAAATTGTTTTGGTTATCTTGGCAATGTCAAAATCATTAGAAACACAAGCCCAAGCTTTATAGTTAAACTGCAATGAACTCTCCTGATTGTAAACAAGTTGAGGAAGAGTTGTTTTTCCTACACTTGTCATTCCAATTATTGGAACTAGGTTTTTGTTAATGCACGTGAATAATTATTATTGATATAATATTTAATTAAATAAAGATATCTATATAGTATTTCCTATCTTTATATTTAATTATTTGAAATGTTTTAAGAAATATTTGTAAAAAAAAACTGTGAAAATATAAAGAAAATAAATATGAAGTATAAATATAAATTGAAAATAAATATAAAGAATAAATAATGAGATGTCAATAAAATGTATATAAATAAATTCTAATATAGATAAAAATTACCTTAATGATATTTATGCAAATTGTTTATCATCTTTTTCTAATGCCTTAATTACTAAAATATCATTGGATAGGTTTGAAAGAAAATCTTAGTTGGACATTTTATCATCCATTTGCATTAGAAGTTGGCTAATTTGATTTTGATGTGTGATATTGAGTTATATAGTTTATAAACAGGACTCTTATTTTTCCTAGTATTAATTAACTTGTAACTATTGTCATAATTTTTTTTATTATAACAAATAAGACCATGATTTTATAATTATAATGAACAATAAAAAGGTAACTTTGATTTACATAGTTTACAATCATGATTTTTAATTTTTGCTAATATTAATTAAATTCTAATTATTCTCATAAATTTTTTTATTATAAGAAATTAAATGTATGATTTTACAATTACAGTGGACAATAAAAAGGTGACTTATGTTATTTAATTTTAGTTTATGATAGGTGATAATATACATCGAGTGATTAAGGTGGATTATATTAGTATTAAAGTGGCACATTAGATAGGAATAAAGAGTACTAAAATAATGAAGGGATAAATGAAATGAGAATTGATGAGGGACAAAATGAGCAAATAGGGAAAAATATTATAAATGGTCAAGTGGTAAATGAATAGAATACCACTTGTTCACTATTTTAAAGGCCAACTTTATTATATTTATTATTATTTGTATAGATAGATAGATATACGGTAAGTGAAAATTGAGAATTGCTTAGCTTCATCACTCATTAACAATTGAACTATAGCCTCCTTAGTCCTTATCCTTTTCCCTCCCATAAAATATAGGTTCCTTCACCAAGGACGCTGTTGGCAATCTCTCAATTTTTTAACCAGAAGCTTGAGAATTGCAACAACTTCCTTCTTTTGAGATGTATTTTCTGTAGAATGCAATCGTGCTTATCAAATTTTGGTTGAGTTGGATTAGTTATGTGCAATTACATTTTATCTTGCAAAGTGATTATTCCTAAGTAATTAGAATTTCTACACACCACTCATCAAAAAAAAAAAAAAAATGAAAACAAAAAAGAATTCATTGGCATATCAAACAAGATACATTGAGCTTTATAAACATGCTACGTAGAATTTTATACCAAATAAGCTAATACCATTTGAAAGTTCTTAAAATTGCCGACAAGCCAATCATTTCACTTTTCTTGTTCTCGCCAATGGCCAACCCAAAAGGCAATGACGAAATTAAGCTTAAATTTTGTATAGAAGTTGGTATGTTGCCTGAAGAGCAAAGGCTTAATTGGAGAAGACAATGATTCTATACCAAAGATTTTGTAGAGAAAATAGAGAAAAAGCTGACAACAATGCAGCGTCTGAATGGGAAGACTTTGCTTACTAATATCTTCTGCGCTAATGAGGACCTCCGCTCAATGATCATTGTTCATCTTGTAGAGCTTGGTTGGTGCAACATCAAGATATTAGAATTCAAGCAAAACATTATCCATCCAAACATGACAAAATCATTTCCTTTCCTTAGAATCTCTCTGGGTCATCACAGTAGACTTGTTTAGACAAAACAATAATCTATGCTACCCATGTCACAACATAAAACATAATTCTCAAGCACAAGGATGGCGTCATGCATTCAGAGCAGGAGAGATTATGCTTCCATCTGCCTCATTAAAGCAAGTCTTCCTTGCTTAGAAATGACAAACTTGCCTGCAAACATAAAATCATGTCAGACTCAGAAAAATATGACATCCGAACAGCTAATGCCAAATTCCACATGCAATAACAGAAGCAAATTATTACCAGAAAGACACTCCATGTAAACAGTTTGAATCTTTGATCACAGAAGTTTACCAACTTCCCTTTTCTACCTTCATAACGGCACGCACAAAATGTATTAGGACACACACTGACTCAATGGATATTATTACTATAAAGTTTCATGAATGAGCATACCTTGATGAATACATCGGCCTTAACAAGACAAGAAGCTTAGGACATGTCCAAGTATGCAATTCCCAAAGAGAGATGGTGTTGTGGATTAGTAAGCCTTTCAAACCCTATGGAGTTTTGAGACTTTATCTGGAAGAAGCAAACAATCACTGTTGTGAAGCATGTAATTGAAAAAAGCCTGCAACACTTTCCATATTGTTTGGCTTGAGCTCGATAGGACCTAGAAAACCAGGTATTTTCGGTTTCATAGTTGGATTTGACCATATTTTAATTTGGACAAGGCATTGATTGGGTACTTCTTTGCTGATAGCAGGTTAATTAAGCCAAAAATGGATTCATAACCCCTAAAATAAAAAAGAAAAAGAAAAACTGTTTATCCATTACTAGAATTCACAGAAGCAACACAAGTAGGAACGCAGAGAATATTATCCATTCAAGAAATATAATCCAATTAAACCAATAACTAATTTTAGGGGAGTCGCATAATATAACACATTAGAACATTGAGTAAAAGCATGTGTCAATAAATATAAATTTTATAATTCAGCATATTATCGTCAGATCAATGAGAAATGAGACTTTGTGCCTGTGGAACTGAATTTTAGTATCAAATTATAGTAACAAGAGAAACAAATTCAGTAGGTAGTGAACTGAGTTTTCAAGTGCCACTCACTGCTGATAAGAGGTGAGGTTCTGTTTATTCCTTTCCATGAGTTTCTAAAGTGCTGGTCTGTCTGTATGCATATGCAAATTCAGTGACCACAATCATTCAAGATAGACTGTTCAAGGTCCCCATACCTCACACATTAAACAGTTTCTAAACTGGAGAGCAGAATTGCAATACTGCAACAACAATTAACAAAGCATGTATCATTACCAGTAACAGAATTAAGAAATTATGTTCAAATAAAAAAAAATGATGTCTTCTGATGGCTAGCTGAAACAGAGGAGAATATAAAATTACCAAACGAGCAAAACCTCGACAGAAAACTTCAATTTGCAACTTGTGTGTGAAATGCAGCCCATTTGTCAATAGCTAGTGAAGCACTAAGAAACCTTACAAGATTTAAATGAGAAGCTGAGAGAAGTCAGTCGCACCATAAGAAAATGTTAGTCAAGAAATTTGTAAAATGAAAGAAATAAAAAAATTATATAAAAAAAAAAAAACTTACAAGCAAGAAATTTTAAGTGCTTCACAATTTTTTGGTGCCAGTAATATGATAAACTACTACTCATCAATAGTTCTTCGAAGCCAATTGAAGTGAAATAGATGATTTTCTTCTTCCCTTTTCATTTCATGGATGCGAGCACCATCTACCTCAACCCGGGGAATATGGGCAATTAGGGGCCAATAGTCTCTTTTCTGATTTAACCTTTTACTCAGAAGGTGGCAGCTGCGGATTTCTATGTCTTCAAGTGTGGCAGGGAAACCTTCCTTTGGCAAGAACCGGAGTTTAGGGCAGTTAGAAATGTATAATGTTCTCAGAAAGGACAGATTTTGGAGGCCACTGGATATGGATTTCAAATTCTTGAATCTTCCAATGTAAAGACGGATTAGAGAAGCAGGAAGCAACAGTCCATCATCATCTGGAAAAGAAATCACTTCTGTACAACGACCATAGATTTCAAATTCTCTAAGAGAGGTGAGCGCATGGAGTCCCCACTCTGACATGGGTTGTGTCAGATTATTGCAATCACTGATATAAAGTTTGATTAGATTTGGGGGCAAACCTTCTTCTGGAAAGGAATCTATACCACAATTATTAATCTCTAAGTTCTGAAGAGAGGTGAGGATTTGCATCTGATTAGGCAGAAACTTCAAATTCTCACAATTCTGAATGGTAAAAGAAGTGAGAGTGGGTATGTACAATCCCCCGTCTGGGAACGACTCCAACGCAGGACAGTCTATTAATTCTAAATAAGTAAGATGTACAATCCCCTCGTGTAGGAACTCTAATAACTGCATTGAGCAATTGTAAATTTCAAGTCTCTTCTGTGAATCCCAGTTTTGAAAACGGGGTGCAAAGGGACTCAGAGATGCGAGGTACTCCAGAGAATTGGAGATTTCAAACTTCTCAAGATGAGATATCTCAGGAAGGTACTCCAGAGAATTACAAGCAAAAATGTTAAGACTTCTAAGACTGGAAGGCAAACCTGTTGCTGGAATTGACACAAGTTTTGGGCATTCATATATTTCTAAATTTCTGAGAGACGCAAGGTTGCCCAGGCTATTTGGCAGCTTCTCCAGGTTCCAACATCTTGTTATCAGCAAATTTTCGAGATTGCAAGGTAACAGCTCTTCCTCTCTCTTTAACAATGACACAAGTGACTTGCAATCATCAATCTCCAAATTCTTCAGAGATGTGAGGCTACCCAGACCATGTGGCAGCTGCTCCAGGTTATCACAAGTTCCTATCTGCAAAGTTTCAAGATTGGAAGGTAAAAGTCCATCCTCTCCCCCTACCAATGATACTAGCTGTGGGCATCCAGAAATTTCTAAACTCTTCAGAGAATCCAGTTTGTTTAAATTAGTTCCATTTCTCCACAAGTATCTCAGTTCCTCACAACATGCAATCTTCAGATGTTTAAGTGATACCAAGGCCTGTATAAGCACCTCATCTAAACTTATAAGGCCTGAAATTCCCTGAATGTTTAAGGTAGTGAGGGAGGGAAGATCAGACACACTTTTGAAAACCACTTCTCGACAGTCATCAACATCCAGTTCACGAAGAGCTGGAAGCATTTCAGGTAAATCTTCTAACTGTGGACAATAGTCTATACTAAGTGTTTCAAGAGAAGGAAGGCACCTGGGTAATTTTCCAATCAACTTGGGACAACTGCTTACTGTAAGCTCTCGCAGCTTTGGATATTTTCCTGCAGTCCCTTCATGGTCGCCAGTAGACCATGACCATTGCTCCCACTCTGGCATGTTCCCTACATATAGAGTCTCCAATGACGGAAAACCCTTCATAAGAGATCTATCCCCATAAAACTCAACACCCACTGTTTTCACTTCATCCATGCCTTGTATCCTTAAGTATCGAAGTAAGGGCAGGTGTCCGAGCTGTGGTATAGATGTGATTTTATGACAATTTCGAAGATTTAACTCTACCATATTTGTGAATGCAGAATCCTCTATCCACAATGGAAATTTGCTACCACCATACCCCTCAATGTAGAGCTTCTCTAGATTTTGATGAGGTCGCAGTGAATTGAGGACTTGCAGTTCATGTCCTTCATTTCTTGAGCCACTGAAATAATCCCATTCTAAGGTTAATTCACAAAGGCCCTGCTTTTCCTTCAAATTGGCATACTTTGCATCTTGAACATTTGCCACATTATGCAGCCCACAAATATGAAGATGCCCTTGTAGATCTGACAATTTCATCAACTCTTTTATCCCAACTCCACTGCCTTCTCCCACAATAAACTTAGGCAGCACACAAAGATTTTTCAAATTACCTATATGTGGTGGTAACTCTTGCAAGCTAGACGTACCACCAATATCAAGGTGGCATAAGTTGACCAGGTTGCTGATTCCTACAGGCAACTTTATAAGTCTCTCGCACCCATACAATCTTAATGTCTGCAAGTTGAAGAGTTCAGTTATTGACTCAGGTAACCTTTCAATACCAGTCTGAGACAAGTCAAGGTATCGTAGATGAATTAGTGCACCAATAGAGCTCGGCAACTCTAGCAGAAAATAGCTTGCCAGTGACAAAACCCTTAAGCATTTTAATTTTGGCACCAAATCATGCAACACCTTACTACTTAGATTTCCATATTGTTCATAAGGTAATGCTAAGAAGGTTCGCAAATTCTTCATTTCGTAGAAAACTTCAAATCTTTGCTCAATATCATTGTAATGACTACTGAATGATGAATGGCGAATCTCTGGATATGATTTTTCACCCTCTGACTTATCTTCCAACTGAAAACATATTTCTCTTCCAACAAATCGAGCCAGATCACTCACTAGGTCATGCATAACATATCGTGATTTGTCATTCGTGGATTGTTGAAAAAAGGATCTTGATAATAAGTCATCAAAATATTTGCAGCCCAAATCCTTCATATGCTTCTTTTTATTTGGCTGATGCAAAAAGCCCTCTGCCATCCACAATAAAACTAACTCACTCTTATCAAATTCATAATCATTCGGAAAAATTGCACAATACACAAAACATTGCTTCAAATGGGATGGAAGATGATGGTAACTCAATCTTAAAGCAGGAAGGATGCCACTTTTCTCTTCTGGTAAATCCCATATATCACTATTCGATATATATTCCCACTCTTCAAAACGTTGTTTCCCACGTAGAAGGCCTCCAAGAGTTTTCGCTGCCAAAGGCAATCCCTTGCACTTCTTAACTATTGCTTGTCCAATCTTTGCCAACTCTGGGTGTGCATCAAAATTTTTTGCTTCTAAGGCATGCCGGGTAAATAGAGACAAACAATCATCATATGACAGCTCCTTTAATGTATATGGATCAACAGTACCCATTAGTTTTGCAACTCCTTCAATACGAGTTGTGACAATGACTCTACTTCCCGGTGCTCCTGAAGCAAAAGGACTACAAAGGGTAGTCCAGTCCTCATACTTCTCACTCCAAACATCATCTAGAACAATCAAAAACCTCTTTGCAGATAACTTCTCCTTCAATCGCACTTGAAGCGAGTTGAAGTCATTAGCTTCATAATTTTCACAATGTAGAATTGTTTTGGTTATCTTGAGGATGTCGAAATCATTAGAAACACAAACCCATGCTTTATAACCAAATTGCACTCTATTGTCATTGTAAATGAGTTGAGCAAGTGTTGTTTTCCCAACACCTCCCATTCCAATTATGGGAATCACTGAGAATCGAGAATCACTTGCTTCATCACTCATCAACAATTGAAGTATAGCCTCCTTATCATTTTCCCTCCCATAAACATTCCGTTCCTTCAACAAGGATGTTGTTGGCACTCTTTCATTTTCTTTGATGGACCTTCCTTCTTCACTTGTTCTCAAGTTCAGGTCATTTTTCTCTGTTGCAAGGTTTTGCAATCTTGTAGTAATCTCCCTTAGCTTGTTCCCTTTCTTCACATTAGGTATAGCTCCACCTGACTTCAGACCATAGCAATTGACTGGGATTTGCTTCTGTGCTGTAATTGTGCTCGCTTTAGATTTTGCCTTTAGCTTGCTTCCCAAAGCTTTTGTTTCAAATTCATCCAGTATATCCTCCACATCATAAGCCAAGTCTCGTAGCTTGCTTAGCCATATTTTTGCGGCTGGGTTTGTTATTTGCTTCTCTTCTGCATCATTGACCACCGCATGAATTTCCAACAATTTTGACTCCCACTTCCTGAGCTCATCTTGTATTTGCTTTTCCCTTGCAAACTTGAGCAATTCTGAGGAGGTCAATTTTTTAACCAAAGGCTTAAGAAGAGCAGAGAGAATAGCTTCTCCAACAACTTCCATCTTACAAGATGTAATTCTGTAGAATGCAATCATATTTATCAAATTTTGATCGAGTTGCATTAGTTATGTGCAATTACATTTTATCTCTCAAACTGATTATTCCCAAGTAATTTTAATTTCTTTACAAAGAGATAACTTAGTGCTTCAGTATGGTGATCATGATACAGTCACAAATACAATGCTCAACCATGTAGCTATAAATGATTTTTCCTCCATTTCTTCCACAAGGCTACAATAGAACTATTTAAGTTTTTTTTTCCCTCTAAATTACAGTTCTCATCAATGAAAAAATAAAGGTAAAAGTCAAAATGAATTTTTCAGAATACTATTATATGTGTGGACATATTAATATAAAAATTTTATAAAATTCATTTATTCCAAACAAGCTTTCACTATTTGGAAGTTCTTTACATAGTTTGGTGCAAAAAAAATTAATTTTTGCAATTGTTTGTACATAAAATTTATATTCAAGCCTGTTGCTCAAGCTTCAATGGCACTAATTAGAATTTTCTAAGGTGCTCAATCTTCGGCAGTTCTATCATTGTAAAGGATGGCCACTCTCACCTTTTCCCAAATCCCAATGTGAATATTGGTCAAGATGAGAAGGCAGTGGCTAGTTAAGATTGGCTCTTTTATTATTATTATTATTATTATTATTATTATTATGGTGTGTATAGATAGATAGATAGACAGATTCCTAAATTAGCTAGGATTATGCTCCTATTACAGGGCATAACTATAGGAATTAGATTCCTAATTAGAATAAACGATTGCAGTATATATATTGTATCAATCTCATTAAGAAGAAAATAGAATTTCTCCTATTTTAGTAGCATGGTATCAAAGCAGGTAGGGCCCAGTTTCAGTTTCAGTTTCAGGTTTTAAGTGCTAATCGGATGTCTAGGTTGCCACTTGGGCGGGAGTGTTGGAATATCACTTGTGGGAACAAATCTCATATCGGCAATGTACAAAAAAATCAAATAGCATATAAGTGTTCGCAAACCAAAGCCATTTTGGTGATGTATAGCCTACCAATTTGATATTCACACTCTTCAAAATTCAACATTATCATTGGCCTTTTACATTCTTTGCAATGCGAACTCACTCCCAACTTTATTACGATTACTATCTGTAATTTAAAGGGTTGTTTGTTTTAGTTGTTGAGCTAGCTAATCACTATTTGATACTCGATAAATATAAAAAGGTCAACTCATCTATTGGGATACCCAATAGCTATTGAATCTAAATATTATGTGTTGGAGCTTTTTGCCATAATCTCTGATAATTTCATACCTTTTTTAAAAAAAATGTGGAATCAAATTAATTTATATATTAAAAAAGCAGTACAATATAAATTATTAAATATCATAAATAGATTGCTAGTGGAGACTCATAATCCTATTAATTAACATTTGTTTTGCCACAGAAACAGAGGGGAACAATTAAAAAGCTAATTGAGCTTGACGTATGAATTAACAAACCAGTAAAGAAAGAAAATAGGTTTGAGAATTACCTGTTTGTTAATCTTTGGATCAGAGTTTAGTACCAAGCCTAACACAGTAATTGTAGGAGATGAGATTAATCTTAAATTTAATGACAACAGATTATAAATACTGTACAGAAATTATGCATATACCTTCTGCAGAAGAAGACCAAAAGCTTAATTCAAGCAGACAGACTGATGCTTGGGTTTTTCTTGGCAATGATTTTGAGCAGAAACAGACCAAAACCTCAGAATGCAGAATATGGAAATAGAGAAATGTAAGAATTAAATAAATAAAAGACTTTTCTTTCTAGACTTTAGTTGACTGACCAACTCCAGCAAGTCAGCAACCTAATGGCTAATTGTCTACTGGTTGCAGTCTATACGCGGAAATGGACTCTTTTTTTATAATTTTTATCCATTATTTTTCCCTACATTCACATTGAACAGAAAGGAAATGCTTATATACGTAATCAATCAGAGAATGCCACACTGAACAAATCAATCAAATATCGAATCGAAACAGGACAAATCCGGATTAAACAAAACCGGTTTTGAATGGATGATAACCCGTCAGTCCATTCAAGCCAAATCAGATTTTTTTTTTTATTTAAATAGAAAGAAATTTTTTTTTAAATAATTTAAATAGATGAATTTGATCAAAACTGTATCAAATGAAAAACCGGGATGGAACTTTCAATCCCATCCCGATTAACCCTAAGCCTTGAATCGAAAGCAGCTATTTCAGTCCGAAAGCAAACCGGGCTACGTTCAAATCCTAATAATCCCAACATTTTAGGAAATTTTTATTGTAGCAAAAGAAAACAATATTAGCCCGGCATATGAGAAGAAGCCATACTTCTGAGTGTAAGAATTTTCTATATTTCTATGAATTTTTATACCAAAAAATATATATTTGTGAATTTTCTCCATACCCTTAATATACTAATATGGTTTATCTTCGATAACCTCAAAAAAAATTTATACAACTTCAAAAATTATCCTTTTTTTCTTATATCAAAATTAAAAGACAATCAGATTTTGAAGAAATACGCATTTTCCTACCCATTTCAAAGCTTCAATCTCTGTCTTCGGAGAATATCATGCCTTTGGTCTTCGCGTTGTAGACGCGAATGACAGATAATGAAGATTTGAGCCTGTTTTCTACATCTGCTGCTACTTAGGTAGGCAATCTGGAGATCACATTGCAGAGTATGGACAGAACGCCGTTGTCAGAAGCTACACTAACACAATCTTCTGTATTTTTTAACTTGTTGGCTATTTTTGCTAATTGAACAACTCTAGCGTAAAAAAAGGTGCCGTTGCCGGTGCTGGCGAGTACGTGTCCCACTGCTAATTTAGCCTTGGAAGGACTCCTCCTTCTCCATTCTGTGTCTTCTGCTATCCGTTGCTCAGTCGCTGCATTCAATTCTCCGTGCGCGCTTCTTTTGCATTTTTTTTGTTTCTTTAATTTTTAATAAAAAAATTAAAAAAGACATTTAATTTTTATTTGATGGTTAATAAATATAAAATTAAATTTGAGTGAAATAAATATGAAATATATTAATTAAAAATAAATAAATTTAATTTTTAAAATAAATTAATATTTTTTTTAATTTTATTTTATTAAAAATAATAAATAAATTTTAATATATAAAAAAATTAAAAAAATATATTTTATTAGTAGAAGGACCTATTTATTCTTTTTTCCTTTTTAAATCCCACTGTAGTTTTGTGTTTATTATCAGTGGCGTGAATGTTTATTATCTTTGGAGTGTGACATCAAATATCATACCTTAGCTATGGTAAAGTAGGAATCGTATACACATAATTATTAATAATTTTAATTTATATATATATATTTTTAATTTTAATATATAAAAATAATATAATATTTTAAATTTTATTTTATTATTTTTATTTTTTAAAATTTTTTAATAAAAATTTCATAATAAAAATAATTAAAATCTATATATATATATATATAATATAAATATAAATATATATTAATCTATATCAACAGAATAATTATTAAATAATTTATAATTTACATATAAAATTTATAACTTACATATTATAGAGTATATTACATGAAAATGTTATGAAAAAAAAAATTATGTATTAATATTACATGTCAAACTCTTGAGAACACCTTTCAACTTTATATTGATATGAAATACTATAAAACAGGATATCATATGTCGAACTCTCTATAAGACCTTTTAACTTTATACTGGTATGGATGTCACGTTCTGAAAATCAACCATTTTCCCCCGAACTAGCATCGCTGAAAGACTAGTAGTGAGAATGCACCTTCAAGTTCCATAATTTGCGAGGGACTTGAGTTTGATAATTCCATACCCGTGTAAATTTATACTTTAAATCATAATTATTAAATTTGGATTGAACCGATCGGTTAAATCAGTAAATTGATAAATTAACTCTTAAATCAGTTTATGTTTATAATTAAATCAGATAAAAAAGTAATTTAGTATTAATTGACTGATTCAGCGATTGAACAGATATAACTAAGTTGACATAGTCTGTTTAATTATTTAATAAAAAATTTTTTTTAGTGTTGATATAGAGAATTAAACTCAAAATCTCATAAAAAGTCTTTAAAATAAAAATTAATTGAACTAACTTGGTAATTATTTTTTTTATTTTAATATATTTATTTTTTTAATATATACTAAATATTTTATAAATATTAAAAAAAATTACATATTATATTACTGAATACTTTTATATAAATTTAAAAATACTATTAAAATTTATTAAATATAAAATAATAAATATTAAATTTTTATTTTAAATAATAAAAAATTTAATTAATTATATTTATTTATTTAGATATTTTAGATGTTATATTTAATTAATTTATATATATTTAATTAATTTTTAATAACTCATTAATTAATCCATTAATCCATTGATTGAACCAGACCAGGTTTAAAAACATTACTTTAAATAACTATTATCAAAATTCGTCATGTAAAATATTAACTAATTAAATATAATATAAATATATATTTATAATTTTACATATTAATTATAATATTATATTTTATAATTCAAATATTTTAAAAGATTATTAAATTTTAAAAAATAAATTATCAATAAAAATATATTTTTATATATTAACAATTAAACATACAAATTAAATACATTAAAGCAAGTTGAAATAGTATTAGCAGTAATCGTTGAGCTTAAGATGAATACGAGCAACAAAGGATAAATTCTAGTCAGATTTGGAATAAATATTAAATGAGTTCAGATTTGAAAACATTTTAACTTTTATGAACTCAAATCCAGTACCTTCAATTTATGAACTCTACCCGTTATGATCCTGGAACATTGGCGGACAGAGAGCTAGTCAACAACCCATGCATGGCCTCAAATGGAGAGGAAAAGTTGGCAAGTAAATCTCATGCAACTTCAGCAATTAATATTTGGAACTTCCTCAAAATGAGTTGTTTCTCAACATGGAAAGGCAATAACATTCAAAACTAGAATGTTACCGCAACACAAATCCAGACAGATGCCCATTCAGAAATCCATAGATTGGCATTTAGTCGACGCTTTACATTTTTTCCCCTTTACTTTCTTCCCCCCATTTTTGCCCAACTTCTTTGGTTTCTCATCCATAACCGGTTGTGTACTCTGTAAGTGTTGATGAATGGCTCCCAGGGGATCTGACTGGAAAGCAGGATGGTTAAGAACAGTACCCAATTGTTTCCCTTCCTTCAATCTGATAAGAATCAAGCAGTTAGCTACACAATGATGAATAAAATTGTAAACAATTAAAAAAAAATTGTAACAAGATAAAAATGCATGGATTTGAAGCACGCACATTAGTTTTTGTCTAGATTTACAATTCAGTTTAAACTCAGCTGCAGGAGTTGATTGCTGTTTCTGAGAAGCCGTCAACTCCGGAAGGAACTCTGTAAGTGCAGACAGATCATATGCTTTCAATTTCTTCTGTCGACTTCGGAGCTTCTTTTTCTGGAGAATAGGAACAATTTGCTTAGCTTGTTTAGTATACCATATGTAAGGTACACAAAGAATTCCAGCATGGAAGGAAAATGTTTATTACACAGCAAGGTGCATAAGCTATTCAAACAAAATAAAAGAGAACTCCACTCATGCAAATGCACAAATTAAGATGTAAAATAAAATAAGAGCACACAAAATTACAAAATATGCTCTATTATCCTGAAATAAGAATAACAAGTTCAGCAAAATATAGAACAAATGACATTGTCACTAGAATTGTAAATGAGTCCAGCCGAGTTTTAAATGGCTCAGGCTTGGCTAGTTAGATTTTCATTGAACTCAAGTCTGGCTCCTATTTAGCTCAATTATCAAACTCATGAGTTAGCTCATCAAACTTAATAAGCAAAATCACTAACAAAATTATTTTATTAATTATTATTTAAAACTCATTTAATAACACACCCAATAAAATCACAATAATTAAATTATAATAGCCATTATATATATAATGAAATTAATATATAAATGAATTAGTTCACAGGCCTAAAAAAGAGAAAACTCATGAGATTATAAATGAGCTAACTCGTGAACCTAGACAAGACAAATTCAAGTTCAGCTCATCTATTAAATAAGCCTAAAAATCAAGCTTGAGCTCAACTCATTAAACAAACAAGTCAAGCCAAGCCTTGAGAAAAGCGGCTCACCTCAAATACACCTCCAAACTCTAGAGACTTCATTAGATTACAAATGATGACACTCTTTTTTTCCCCCCCAACCATTCTTTTTGGATGAAGCTACTTTTGTTTAGTATATTTTCTCAAATGGCATCAAAAAAAGTATAGCACAATTAGAAGGAACAGTTTGCACAAAAAATAGTTCATCATCCAAAGCTTCAATAATTTATTACTTGGGTTGAGGAGACAGAGAGGTTACACTTTGATGTTTTGGGGACATTTTGAACATTAAATCACTTGTTATTAATAAAGAAAAAAACCACTGGCTCCAGCTGTTATTCATTTCTGCATCAATTAGAGCTAGTTGTAGATATCAGCAATCCATTTGTGGATAGTTTGCCTTTCCAATTATCTTGAGAAATGAACTCTTCATTATAGCTAATTGTCATGGCAAATATCATCCCATTCCCATCTATCTATATATTCAGCATTACATCCACTTCAAAGAGTAGAAAGGAAAGATTTTAAGCAACTGAACAGAAAGGACAAGAGAGAGAGAGAGAACATGAGTTTTTTTTTTTTTTTTTCTGTTTGAACATTTACAAAGAATAATGTTTAAGAAAAATCATTTTCCAACCATGCTCCTGTACTTTCATCTTCATTCTTTATAAAAAGTGCAAACGTGCAACAAAACTTAACCATCTAACTTGTATCTTTTCTTATGCCAGTTTGCCACATATACTCTTCATCCAAATGAAGCTTGGAGTGGCATCAAATAGAAGCACTAAAAGAAAAACAGTTGTCACAGTGGGGTTGTTAGGATATAGACTCATTCACCTGACCTGGTGGCTCATTCTCCATGACCAAAACCAAACCAGAATTCGAAGAAGGAAGAGAAGAAGAGGGCAGAAGAAGAAAGGAAAGAAGTATCGATAAGAGAATAGAAGATAGGGAGAGAATAGAAAGATAGAGAGAGAGAAATTAAAGAGAGAAAACAGATTCTTGCATTATTGATCAATGAATTCTTTAACGTACAGAACACCCTATTTATCTTCAGTAATACAATTCCCGCCATTCAATATTACAGTTACCTTCTATCTAAGTGACTTTCAAACTAATCAGTAACACTGAACTTTTAGTCACAACATTACCCTCCCCTTTGAAACCATTCTTGTCCTCAAGAATGAATTGTGGAAATTTGCCTCTAATGAAGATTGACATTCACAAATAACATCCTGCATGAGTTTGGCCTTCAGTAAAGTCATTGCCAAAACTTGTTGAAGATGCCACTTTCACTCGTCCACATTTGTCCATGAATAATAGCAGATGCTGTGAGAAGTGAAAAATGAACTTCCATTTGCACAAAGTCCCATGAACCCCTTCAAAAAATGAATTGTTAATTGACTGTGCATTAGATTTTTTTTTTTTTTTAATCTTTTTCTTCTCCAAATTTCTCATTCTTGCTTATTCAAGATCACAATACCATTTGACGTCCAGCCACAAATATGATTCCCATTCCTAAATTCATTCATATTTTCGCAAACAGAAAAGATACCCATCTTAGAATACTTCTTATCAAAGCTCATGGTACCTTTGCAAATCACTTTGACATTTTCACAAACAGTTTCAATACCTGACTTATCCCTTGACAAAAAAACACATTCTTTTCTTCTGTCTTCTCCTGATTTCAGAAGTATTCTCCTTGAGCATTATATGATTGCAGTATCTCAACCCTAATAAACTACCAACAAGATTCTAGTCCCCTCTTTCACATTTTATTTCTTCAAAAACACTTATATTTTCTTCTTTAACTGAAACATTCTCAACAACCAAAACCTTCTTGTTTTCAAAAAAATTAACAAGCCTAGCAGCAAGAGGGATACCTTCCTTATTAAAGACTTTAACATTCTCAGCAAAAAGATTGATATCTGTTGGAAATCAACAAGAACAACAAGACCCTAGGAATGTTCGTGAGATGATTCAATATGCAATTGCACAAGAAGCTCCAATTAAAAGGATTAGAGTTAAGAAGATGTAAGAATTGATTGAGGAAGCAGTTACACAAGAAGGTAAATATGGAGCTGCAATCAATAAATTAGGGTTACAAAAAGATAGAAAGTGGCTTAATTTGATTTAAGTTTGCGTGGGTGATGATCGAGAAATATTTGGATAGAATTGATGAAATTTTATGCAAATTTAGTTTTTTTTTTTTCATCTAGGAAAAATCTGAATAGTTTTATTTAATTATTTTTAGTCAGATATGTGTTTTGAGCCTTATTTATGTGTTTTTGGGTCTTAGGCAGGAGTGCAGTCCACTCCAGCTTTTTTATTAGTTTTTAGGGTTTTTTTTTTTTTTTAGTTTAGGTATTAGGGTTTCAACCGCATATATAAGCTAACTTAATACTTTTTCAGGAGAACATTACTTTTGATTAAATTAATACAAGAGATAGATTTTTCCTAAGTTCTTTCTTGAACTAACCTAAATTCTTCAAGAGTGATTTATCTTGTAAGGTTTAACAATCTTGATATTCTTGGTTCTTGTTTAATTATAAACTTTGGGTCAAGAATTTTTAATTCTACATTTGAATTATCTTGGTTTTCAATTCAATATGATTGATAGGTCAAGGTATTTTTTCGTGTTTGCACTTGATTTTGACTTTCTTGGGATTATAAACCAAACCTGTTCATGGGTTTCAAAGCATCATTCTTGAAGTTTGCATCAATATCCCTGTCACCTTGAGTTTTAAATTGAACAGAAGGAGTTGGATTGAATGAAAGGTCACACCAAATAGAGACCAATTTCTTATCCTATTTTTGTTCAAGATTGTATCCATTTCTCTCCTTGAAATCAAATGTTTTACCATCTTGAATTGGTAATCTCAATTCACGATCCTCACTCCAAGATGCCTCAGAATTATGGACTTTTGGTTGAGAAGCTTGAAAAAACTCCATAATTTGATCATTTTCTGCAAAAGCTCCAAGTTATCTTCGTGATTCCTAACGCTCGATGCATGCAGTTCTTGACGCCATTCCTAACTCGAATCTTGAAATTTCTTCCCCAAGGATTGCATGCATCCCTCAAGTTGCAATGCCACATTATGCCCTTGCAACACCATCCCTTGCTTTTTTTTCTCGCCAATTTCAGATCTGTTAGGGTCCTCTGGATCGAACTGCTCTAATACCAAGTTGTTAGGATATATACTCATTCACCTGACCTGATGGCTCATTCTCCATGACTGAACAAGAATTGGGAGAAGGAGGAAGAGAAGAAGAGGGCAGAAGAAGAAAGGGAAGAAGTATTGAGAAGAGAATAGAAGATAGGGAGAGAATAGAAACAGAGAGAGAGAGAGAGAGAAAGAGAGAGAGATAGAAATTAAAGAGAGAAAACAGATTCTTTTATTATTGATCAATGAATTCTTCAATGTACAGAACACTCTATTTATCTTCAGTAATACAATTCCCGCCATTCAAGATTACAGTTAGCTTCTATCTAACTGACTAACTGACTCTCAAACTAGTCAGTAACACAGAACACTTAGTCACAACAGGGATAAAGGGAGTTCAAAGGCTATATATAAGAGATCCCAGGCCATGTTATCCAATATGCAGCACAAACTTTGAATTCAATTATCCAACCAGTAATTTTGATACCTTTAAAATAATTAAATATATAAGCTAACAAACCACATTTATCTAATCCCCCAAAGCCATTATAAGCACCACAAAATGAAAAATAAGAGATGCCAAGACAGAACGCCATTAGAACAACACAAGCCAAAGAAGAAAAAGCAACTACATAGTTGCTCAAATACCTCAAAGGGACATAACTGCAACGAATAAAAAGTGGAAAAGAGTAATTATTCCTTTGATTCTACAAACAAATCACCATGAACAGTGCATGGACAAGCAGTTCAACTCAATCTAGACAATTCGGAATCCAACATAACTATAGCAGGTGGATATAATACCTACCTTAGTAATGGACTTTTGGGCAGTCAAACTGGCAACCGTATCCCTAACCTCTGCATAAAAATTGACCAAAAAGAAAAAAAAAATCCTATCATGGAACCTTTTAGCAAAAGAGAGATAGAAACCAATTAAGACTATATCACTAATTCCATTAACCCACAAAGGATGCATTTGAGTAAGCGAACTAATTTGAACACATCAAGTGTTAAGAGAGAGAGAGAGAGAGAGAGAGAGAGAGAGAAATTCCTGCTTCAGAATAAGAAGCTAAAAACTCACTGGTATAAAATTCAAGTTTCTTCTCGAATTTCCGATCCGCTTTAGTCATAGAATCTTGTCTGCAAAATAAATAAATAAATAAATTTTACAGAACAGAATTTAGGAGAAATTATGAGGGAGTTGAAATGATTAGAGTACCTTGATTTTCCCATGCTTCAAGATTTCGAATATCAGTTTCGACACTTCTCTGGTTCGATCGTTTAAATTTCAGATTCTATCTGCAACTCTCTCTTTCTCCCTCTCTCTCGTGTGTCTTTTAGAAATCTTTATATACCCTCTGCCGTCAATCTAAACAACGACAGCGAAAGCCTTGAGAGTGGTATTTGTTGAACAACGATAGCAAACGAGAACGGCAACGGTGAACGACGGCGATTGCGGTGGCTTTAGGACTCAAGGGTTTAGTCTTTTGTAATAGGATAGAAAGTCGAATTGTGGCCTCTTCTCTCGAACGGTTATTGTGGGCTTATGGCATTGTGGGCTCACCATGACAATTAAAACGACGCGGTTAATAATTAACACCTGTTCGATTCAAACCAAGAATTTATTTGAACAAATTTCTAATAATTCATTTACAAATAAATTTTTCCATTTAGTGAGATATAACTTAAAATGGTATTATTATTATTATTATTATTATTATTATTATTATTATTATTATTTATTTTTATAAAATTTTATATTTAATTAAAGTTAAATATAAATAAAATTAAAAATTTTAAATTTATATAAATTTTAAAATTAATTTTAATAATAAAAAAATAATTATAATTAACTTAAAAAATAAAAAATATTTTCAAAAAATTATTATGTAGTTTTTATATTTTAATAATTATAAAACTAATTATTTAGTCTCTATATTTAAAAAAATATATTATTTAATTTATGTATAAACTTTCATTAAACTATTTAGTCATTTCGTTAAATTTTTTGTTAGTCAATATTAGTCAATCTACTATTTAATCTTTTTATTTTAATAAAACTATATAATTAATCCCTATATTTTAAAAAAAATATTAATTAATCTCTATAATTTGACTTTATAAATTATTTTTTATATATAAACTATCCTAATTCTCTCTCCTTTATTTCTTTCTTATCATTTTCTATTTCTTTCACCATATTTCTTTTTCTTTACATCCACACTTTTATCTCCCTATTCTCTCTTTTTTTTTATTTATCAATAAAAATAGTATAAACTATCTACGCAAAAAAATTAATTAGTTTTTTTAAATTTCTAAATAATTAAAAAAATATATTTTTAAATAGAGAAAACATAAAAATGATGTCTAAAGAATTAAAAATTTAAAAAAATATATAAATTAAGATTTAGTCCCCACATAGTAATTTTTTATCTAGAAATATATTTTTTAAAATATATAAATTAATTAATTAATTTTATTAAAATAAAAATAATTAAATAATAATATTTTTAAAATATAAAGATCAACTAATTGATTTTTTTTAAGATAGAGAAATTAAATAGTAATGTGAATAATATGAGTAATAAAAATTTTGATGAAAAAATTAAATATTTTAACAAAAATTTTTACAGGGATAAAATAGTATATTTTTTAAAATATAAAATTAAATTATTAATTTTATTAAAATATATAGATTAAATTATAATTTTTTTAAAATATTTTTAATAAAATTAACATTCTATGATTTTTATATTTATATACAGTATAAATGGATAGTGTATATTTTTTAAAATATAAAATTAAATTATTAATTTTATTAAAATATATAAATTAAATTATAATTTTTTAAATATTTTTAATAAAATTAACATTATATGATTTTTATATTTATATACAGTATAAACGGATAGTGTTTAAAGTAATTTATTTTATTCTTAAAAAAGTAATTTAATTTTAAATAAACTTATAATTTCATTTTAATAAAACTCCTTATTAATATTAATTCAGTCTTAAAAAAACAAAAGTTCTCCCTACTCCTGACATTTTGTCAGTCTACTTTTTTATTTACGGTCGATCCAAGGCGCTGTACAGTGAAATCTGCGCCTCAGTTTTGTTATAATGACGGGGTAACGGACACAAAACGCGCGCGCATATATATATACATTTAAAAAATAAAAATGATAATATTATAAATAAAATAAAATTTAAAATAAATTTAAATAAGTGAATAAAATAAAAAGAAGTAAAGAGGATAAATTTATTAAAATATAAACTCAACGCAAAACTTTAAAAAACCATGGGGACAATTGCCCACCGTCCAATGAAGGATTTGCTACGGTTGAACCTGTTTTGGATTTTTTAAAAAAGAAATATATATCATATTATGTAAAATTAATTTATACTAAATAAATTTTCATAATCTATTATGTTTTTTCTTATTTTAACTATTTATTTATTTATATATATATTATTACTATATTTAAATTTAAATTAATAATTATTTACTAACAAGCATTGACCTATTACATTTTTAAGAGATAAACTCAGTTTTGATATTGAGAATAAATATTTATGTCGTGTCTTTTTAAATCTATTTGTATTTTAAATTTTTTTAATATGTAAATTTTTTTTATTGCAAAAAGTATATAAAAAAATAATTTTTTTATAGATAAAAATCACATAACTATAAACATTCACCATGCTTGCAATAAATATTTGTAAATGTTGTTGTTTGAAGAAAGAAAATAAAAGTTGTTATGATTAATTTAGTAAAAACATAGAAAAATAAATATACGTCATTTAGGGATTGAATAATCCTAATATATAATTAGAAAGAATCAATTTTCCTTTATTTTTTTACTATTTATGAATATTTTCAATTAAATTTCGTGTATTAAAATTAATTTTTTTTATGAATAATTTTAAAGAAATATTTAATTTTTTTATATTAATTTAATATATTTAAAATATTTTTTATAAAATTCAACTATAATTAATAAGAATTAGAGATATTATAGCTTACCAAAACCTGTTGGGCAGAGTCAATTTTCTTTCATTTCCAAAGAGCATACTCCAAAAACTGAAGGAGTGTTTATTCATTATCATACTATCATCAATTATCGTAGCATATTCTAAAATTTTGCAATGATGTCGGCTTTCTATAACCTCTCTTTATGATGCCAAATTTCCTGGACAACTGCACGTGACATTATATTACATCTCACTTCATAATTTTAATTTGTTATTAAAAAAATTTTAAATTTTATTTTTATTTTATAAAAAAATCTTCTAACATATTATAATAAATTTTTAAGTTAAAAAAATTATTAATTTTTTTTCTCTTACACGCAAAATACAACAATTATTTTAATTATTATTTATGCCTAAAATAAAAATATTAATACTATCACAATAATTTATTTTTTATAAAAATAAATTATTTATTTTTTATTAGAAAATATTAATGTAACAGACGTTATACTATAATTTAAAAAAATTTAATTTGAAAAATCTATTATTATAGATTAGAGAGATTTTTTTATAAAATAAAATTAAAATATAAATTTTTTTTTAATAATTATTTAAAATTAAAAAATAAAAAATAAACAATAAAATTTACCCTCAAAATGAAATTAAAAATCAAGATTTAATTAATAATACTCAAACTAATTATTAATCCTTTTTTATTTATATTTTTTTATTATTTAAAAAGATTAAAAATATTAATTTTTTATTTTATTTTTTATTTATTAAATATAATAATTATTCACATAATTTTTTTAAAATTCATATTAACATTTTATTTCTTCTAATTAGATAAAATTAAAAAATTCAATTAAATATAAAAATATTTTATTATAATTTAAATAATTTACTTATTATTTAAATTATCACATAAAAATAGACGAAGATAGTGTAATTTTGTAAGTGATTAGAGTGCTGTCTGTTACCGATATCATTTGCCATAAGAATTTAGTATTTTTTAAAATACATATTATTATTTTTTTCAAAAATATTATGAACAGACGACACACTAAGCCCTTCGTCTTCCACCATAAGCTTGCTTGCATATAGAACTAGGCTTTTGTGAAGGCGTACACAGCGGAGACGAACCTGGACATCCTTGTAAACAATTATTCCCCAAGCTACCGGTGATATGCACCTCACCGGCGAAAAACCCCAACGGCGGCTTTCCAATCAAGAAATTCCCGTCCAAGAACAGCCTTCTCAAACTCTTCTTCTTACTGTACTCCAATGGAATCTTGCCACGTAGCCGATTGTATCTCAGTGACAAAGACGACAGCTGCGGATAAGCTGAGAAATTCACGGGGGCGTGTCCCTCGATTTTGTTGAACCCGAGATCAATCGCCACCAGGTCGCTGTAGCCATTTGCAGGTTTGGAGATCTCGATGCGTGTCAGGCTGTTATTGGCTAAATCTACCTGTTGAAGCGCTGGCAAGGCAAAGAACCAGGGTTCTATTGCCCCGGTTAATGAGTTCTCGCTAAGTTCCACCACTGCCAACTGAGTTAACCCGTCAAAGGACCATTTTGATAATGACCCAGATAAAGAATTGCTCTTTAAAGCTAGTTCTAGCAAGTTGGGAGGTAGTTTTGGTAGAGACCCAGTTAGCTTATTGTAACTAAGATCGAGTCTCCTTAAACTAGACATTGAATTCATGCCTTTTGGGAGATACCCAGATAAGGAATTACGCGAAAGGTCCAAAACTTCAAGGGATTTAAGGTTGGTGATGAAGTTAGGGAGTGAGCCAGAGAACGAGTTGGAATGGAGAGTCAACGTCTGGAGGTTAAAAAGAAAGGAAATGAAGGATGGGATAGGACCAAAAAAGTTGTTATCAGAGAGGTCAAGAACAGTGAGGTTACTGAGTTGAGAAACAAGTGGGGTAAGCTGACCTGAGTAGCCAACAGGGTCTAGAGTGAGTTGGGTGACTCGGGTTGGGTCAGAGGAGCAGGTGATGCCGCAGGTGAAGTGGGTCCGGCGAGGGGAGGCACATGGATCGGTGGTGAAGTCCCAGGAGGCAAGGCAGGACCATGATGGGATGGAACGTGGCTTGATGGAAGCTTTAAAGGCCTTGAGAGCAGAGATGTCCTGTGGTGAAGTGAGAGCAAAAATCAGGAAATTTCTGGACATGAAGAGAAACAAGAAAAGAAGAAAGTGGAGAAATTTGAACATTTTTCGGTAGAAAGTGAATAGAGGTTATGGTAGAGAAGAGTGGCAAAGGAATAATGTGGAAGTGGAGATCTAGAAAGGACTTATCCTGGAGTCGGAGCTGGATTTTTTTTCCCCCTCAACAATACTTTTGGTTGGTTTAAGGGAAAAAAATTACCTAACTTGGAAGAAAGTATAAATATATAAATCTTATTTGTTTTTTTAAATTTGTTTTACATTTGGAATTGTTGATTATTTTTTTAATAATATTTTTTTAAAATCAAATATAACTTTTTTTAAAGTATAATAGATATACTTATCACTTGATAGTTAAATTTTACTGTAGATTAGATAGATAATAAATTAAATTTAAATAAAAAATTTTCACTAATTTAAGATGATAAATTATACAATACATTCAAATCATGGCTTTTATAAATATAAAATTCTCTCCTCGCAATTTATGGAGGGACCTCTATTTATGTGAATATAAAGAGCACCAGTACTTTGTACTCTGAATGCATTTAATAAAATAATTGTGCGTAAGTTTTGTTTGTTTGACAAAAAAATATTTATATTTTATATTTATAAAATATATTTTAATTAATAAATTTTAATTTAATATTATAAAAATTATTTTTAGTTAATGTTAAATAAATAAAATAAATATTTTAACGTTAATCTACTTTAGTATTTGTTTGCCACTGTGATTTGATTACTTAAACCGTTTTTTTCAAAAGAAATTATTTAGATTTTACTTAAAAAACAATTTGAAAATAATTGCTTTTCTATTTTGATATTTTAAATATTAAAATTAATTTAAATTAATTTTTAATACTTTTTAATTAATATATTTTAAAAAGTTTTTTTTTCTCCTTAGCTGTTTCAATAGACCCTTAATTACATCTCACACTCTTATTTTAATAAAAGAAATATGTGGTGAGAAATTATAATGAAATACAATTTTGTATACAATGAGTATGGTAATTTATCTTTCACAAAATTTTATAATATTGAAGATTATCATTTGAATAGATATTTGTCTTTTGTTTTTAAAAAATTAATATAGAGAAAAAGCTTTTTTTAAGGTTATGATATTAATTATCTAAAAAAGACACAATTTTATATTTATATTTTGATAGGCAATAATATAATATTATTTTTTTAAATACAATGGATTATAATTAGAATTCAAATTCAAAATTTATAACTCTGGATTTTACTAATACCATCCATCTAAAATTCATTAATTTTTAAAAATATTATATTAAGTAAATAAATAAATATTATATATATATTATAATAACTTTTTATTAATTAAATATAAATACTTAAATTATTTAACACTGTTCACATTACAATTTGAAATAAATTAACATATATATATATATATATTAAAAATTTTGGTATGAGTGATCTAAGAATGAATAAATTATATACACATCAATTAAAATAAATTTTAATAAATTGAAAAAATAAATTATATACATTCAATTACACTTCTATATTATCAATTAGAAATAATCTGATTATTCTGTTTTCATGTGTTAAAGAGTGAGAAAGTTTTAAATTTAAGTCTTTCTATTTATTTATTTTAATAAAATTATATATTCTTCTTTTATGATGAAAAAGAGAAATAATCAACAAGTAGTTAAAATTAAATCATTATAATACAATAAAATTTATCATTATAATACAATAAAATTTTTCTTAGTCATGATAAAGTTTGTTTGCTTGGAGAACACTTCTTTTCCCATTATTAACAATTGCAGTTAAGCTAATGTTGACTTGTGACATCAACAAAACTGCTTTCTACACCAAACCTCCATAATTAAATAAATGAATATGACATTGAGTTATAATATCAAAAAGTAATTTTCAATTATTAAATTAATAATTTAAGAGTTAATATACACTTAATCATCTATCTTGTAGTGCAATAGATAAAGAGTTTAAACTATAATAATAATAATAACAATAATAATAATAATAATAAGTCCAAACTATTCAAATTATTTTAGAAATTGAGAACTCTCAACTTTTATCCTATTTGGTTTAATTTAGTAAAAAAATAATTTATTAACATATTTATTATTAAAATGATAAAAAAGATATTCAATGAGATTTATGATAAAATTTTTAAAATAAATTGAGGATAATACAATAAAATATGTAGTCAAACTTGCTTACAAGTATAGAATTTATAAATACCAAAATAAAAAATTTTATTTTTTTTAACTTATAAACTCAATTCTTAATTTTAAAAATTATTATAAATAAATAATTTAATCTATTTTTAGAACTTATAAAATGATTTAATTAACTTATAAGTTAAGATAAATACCCTCTAAATATATATAAAACAAGATCATCTTGCTATTAATCATTAATACATGTAGGAGATCTTACATTATATTATTTTTTTAAATCATATAAGTCTGCTAAATAATTAGATAAAAAAATTTCAAGTTGTTGTGGTACCACTTATTTAATTGGATAACAAATATTATATTAGATAACTGCTGCCATGTTTAATAAAGATTTTTTTTTATTTAGGGTTAAAAAATAATTATTAAAAACTGGTGTACTGATTTCAATACAAGAACATCCCAAGCCTTGTATGAAAATTGACAATTTATGGTAATTATAGCAAAATTTGCATTAGGTATAGTTATATATTTTTGCCTAATAAAGATAAATTTTTGAAAGAGAATTGCATATTTCATATGATCGATTAATTAAATATAAATATGCAATGAAATGAATTTTTTACTTCTTATTAATAGAATTTTACATTAAATAATAGAAAATTACAATTTAATTTTTTTAATATTATAATTATTTATTAATATGTTATTATTTTCTAAAATTATATTAATTGATTTCTAGAATTTAATTCTGTTAATTGATAGGTTTTCCATATAAAAATTTAACAATTTGTTGTTAGTGTCCAATTAAAAAAATAATTTAAATATTTAATTATTCTATTAAAATAAAAATATAAAATTAATTTAATTAGTAAATAAATTTTTATTTGAATAATTCCTTATAATATACATATATTTTTAAATGATATTGTAAAAAATATTTTATCTTTAAAAAATTAAAATTTTAAATTCCAAAATAAAAAATATATTATTTTCAAAATTGAGGAAGTAATGAAAAAGTTTACTTTTAATAAACAAAATTTAGTTCAAAATATTAAAATAGTTTTCAAAATAATAAAATCTTGAATTTAATTAAATATAAATTATATTCAATTGTCAAAAAAAAAAAAAGTTTGCTTTTACATTGGATGTGGACCTGCGAAGGATTCCAACATCATGGAGCAGTGGGTGGGTTGTTGAGCGGAGAAGGTAGATCCCAACATCCGCTTTTACCTTCTACTTTCAACCACATGACTGCCTTACTAAATCTGTGTATAGATTTTTAGCCTACTTTTGGGACATTCCATTATTAAATTTAGGCAGATTGATTTAACCACCTAATATATCTAATAATTAATAATTAATGATAATTAATTTATATTGCATATTTATCAAAATTTTATCTAATTGTTATTATTGATACATAAAATGATTAATAAATATATATATATAATTTATTTTATTATTAAAATAAATCTATAATATTATATATATTTATTTTATTATTAAAATAAATAAATAAAAATTAAATAATATAAGAAAATATAGATAATATATATTTCTAATAATATAGAAATATATTACAAAAGAGGTTAAAGTATTATTTTTATCTTAAAATAATAACAGTTGATTAAGAACAATTCTATTTTCAAAACTTTTTAAAATGTAATAGTACTTCAAGAGGTGTACCAGTTAAATAGTAGTTGTTTGATGCCTTTATCAAGGATTTGTTCGGTTTAACTGTTAGATATAATTGATAATTATTGGCTAATAGCTGTTATTGTTAATTAATGGCTAATAGCTGATAGCTGATTTATGTTAACGTTTGGTAAAACTATGTTAAGTTTTTGCTGTTGATATGTAAAATGATTAATAAGAATATATATCATATAATTTATTTTATTATTGAAATAAAAATAAAATTATAAATTTATTATGTTATATTATTTATTTTATTATTAAATTAAATATATAATTTTTAATTTAATATATTATATCATTTATTATATTATTAAAATAAATATATAATTACCGATTTAATATATTATATTATTTATTTTATTATTAAAATAAATATATAAGTATTGATTTATTATATTATATTACTTGTTTTATTATTGAAATAAGAAAATAATTAAATCTTTAAAAAATAATTAAATAACTTTAAAATTGCAATTATAAAATAATAAAGTAATTATTATTGTTGATTAAAAAAAACTTATAGCTAATTTTAAATTTTTAGATGTAAAATGTTACGATTTGATTCTACGGGCTAGACCGGTACTAGGTTTTAGGCCAGCTTCAATCCTCCAAAGACCGTAGGAAGTCTTACTACTCACTAACCTATAACCAGACCCAATGTCAAGGCCCAATGTAACACCTTCATCGTAGGTAGTCCGTACATTCTACTGTTTCGACGACTAATGTCTATTCGGATAGTCAGAATGTCTGGAATTACACTTAAACTATAGTGAGGAGGCATAAGTTGATGGAATAAATGTTAAGAAAATTTAACAAAATGTAGGAAATAATTTTGAGACCTAATTAAAGGTTTATTTAGGTAAAAATGACATCAAAGATGTTAAAGAAAATTTAGAGAAAATAAAATAAAATTAAGAGAATTTATTAATTAGTACAAAAATAATAAAAATAACCCGATATGCACTATTAAGGGCATTTTGGTCATTTCACCCCCAAAGGTGAATTTTGACCTAAATGTCAAAATAAAATTTGAGAGAATAAAATAATTAACATAAATTAAAATTTATGAATTTGAATTAGGAAAATGAGAAGAAAAGAAGAAGAAAAAGAATTATGAAATTATAAAAATTTAAAGTACAATAAGTATACGTATATAAATAAACACAAGATGACAAAACCTACCTACCAAGCCATCTTCTTCTTCCTCTTCTCTCTCCCTTAGCTGGCACCATTGTTGCTCTCTTCCCCTCCATTTTTGCTTTCTTGAAGCTTGATTTCCCAAGCTTCCTCCACACAAAACCCTCAGCCCTGTTCATTAAAAAGTTAACCCACACCACAAAGAAGCTCTAGGTAGCCACAAGAAGAAGGAAATTTGAAGTTTTGGGAAGTTTGAAGTTGAGTCACAAGAGGTTAGTGCCTAATATTCCTTTTTCACTTTATTAATCCTTGAATTAAGGTTAAGATGAAGTGAAATTTACAAGAAATTAAAAGAAATTGATGAGTTATGAGGGGAGTGAATTTTCGGTACTTATGGTAAGTGATGGCCTTTGATGACTTTAATATATATAAATTGATTTAGTGATGTTGATTTATGTATTTATAAGTATTAGAAGTTGAATTACGTTGAGATTTCATGAGATTGAAATTGTGAGTTAGGGTTTGACCTAACTTTGGTACTTTTGTATTATACCTTGCAATTGGGATTGTTGAGATGTGTTGATGATATTTAGAAGTGCCATAAATGTCAAATTGAAGTAAGAGAGTTGGAGGAAATTGAAAAATTGGGAGTGATTTTTCTGCAAGTTTGGGACTCAATGAGTCTAGTGTGTTTGATGAACCATAACTGAAATTATATGACTTTAATTGGTATAAGGCCAATTGGAAGTGAAACTAGACCCAAAATAGCCCATTTTTCATGAAGACACCGTGCCCAAATTTCTTCAAAATCTTGACAAATTTTCTGTCCAAATCCGGATGACCCTGTATAAAACTCAGAAAATGACCAAATGAACAGTTCATATTCATTTGGTCATAACTTTCTCTATACTGGTCTAAATGACCTGACCTGAATTTTATATCATTGGAAAGATTAGATATAGGGCTACAATTTTCATGAAGACCACAGAACCCAAAAATGCCTTAAACCAAACTAAATTGCTGGGCCAAGTTGGGTCACAAAACTGTCCAGAATTAGGTTATCCAGAAACTGCTGGACATAAACTTACCCGACCAGTTTTAGCAAAATTGCCATAACTTAGTCTACAAGAACTCAAATGTAATGAAACCAGTGGAAAAATGTCCACAAGACACAGATCTACCAAATTGGTAGTTTGACCAAAACCCAGAAATCAACAGAACTAGGTTAAATTGTTAGAACAATTCAATACATCAAAACCTAGAATCTGATCAAATTTTATTTGACCCCAGAACAGTCTTTTAGTCATATCTCCCAATAGAAAAATCCAATTGGGATGAGCCATACCTTTCCAGAAACATAAGAAACAAGGCTACAACTTTGTTTTAGAAACTTTCCTCAAATTATGAATGTAAGAACCTCAAAAATTAACTTGCATTCACTGACCTCCTGAATTGAACATCCCTCTTGGCATAGGGTCATGAGTCTAGGACAGCTAACTAGTCCGGAAAAATATTTAAACTAAAGTCAGGAACCATAATTAACTCAAATATTAATAAGAAACACTTAGTAAAAATTTTAGAAGTAAAATACAACCAAGTAAAACGAGTCGGTGCACAAGCGATGGGTAGCAGGAGGAAGTTGCGGTTCTATAACGAGGAGCCCTAGACCGGGGAAAAATTATAAAATAATTTTTGGGACTCCAGAGAAGGGTAATTGAGGTTCCCATGGCATTAGAATGCCAAGAAAATACCTAGAAAAATTTTTCAATCGGTTCAGACGATTTTGACCCGTTAAGCCAAACGGAGGGCATTTTGGTCATTTCGCCTTCCGAGGTGATTTTTGGCCGACTTGTCCAGTTGAGTAAATAATTAATATAACGTAAAATATGAAGAAATATTACTAGAAATTAAATTGAAATTGAGTAGTGATAAAAAGAAAAAGAAAATACACTAAAATGCCAAATATGACATCATTATGATGTCATGTGAAAGTCTCCACCAATTATAATTTAACAACCATTTAAATAAACAATAAAAGAGGCTAAATGAAGACTAAATTCACCAAAAATTTGCAGCAGCCACCACTCCCACAAAAACATACCCGTAGCTCTCAAAATTCCATAGCCAAACCTCCATTTTCTTCATTTTCAAGCTCTCAAACCTCTCAAACCTCACCCCAAAACCCTAAGTCATCTTCACTAAAATTAATCTACACACCCTAAGGAAGTTTTTGGTAGCCAACAAGAGGGAAGAAAGTGAAGTTTAGGGCTTTGGAAATTCTGCCCAATCAAGGTTAGTGCTACACTTTTGTTCTCATTCTTTTAATTTTAGTTAAAACATCATTTTGAGCTAAGAGATTTTAAGAAATTTAAGTAAATCACATGTGTTAAGGGTATCTTCAATTTTTGGCAGCCCTATGGGAGATTGAGTTTGATTGTTTAATAAACTTAGAGTGGTTGGAAATCATGGTTAAGGTATTAATATGCATGGAGATTGAACTAAGCATGTTAATCAAGGTTTATGAGTAATTGGTTTGGACATTAGGGTTTGGAAAGGTGAAATTGTGACTTAGCTTAGGAAATGGTTAGAGAACTTTTTAATGGTCAATTAGTGACCATTTTAGGTAGGTTGACCCTAATTAGAACTGAAAAATTGGATGGTAAAGTGAAGGTGAAATCTGCCTATGGACAGCAGCATAGGGATTGAAAATTCAGTCCCTTTGCACTGCCATAACTTGGGCTGTGTTAGTCCAATTGAAGTTTGGCCAATTGGACATGAAACTAGGCTTATAATGGCACATTTTTGCTGAAGAAACCATGCCCAAAAGACCAAAGCAAGAGGACCAAAACTTGGCCCCAATCCGGATACCCTGCACTGAATTCTGCAGAATTGACCAAATGAACAGTAACTGTTCATTTGGCCATAACTCACTGTAAATTTGGTCAATTGGCATGAAATTTTTACAGCAACAAGTTAAGACATACACAAACAACTTTCATGAAGGAACCTACCCCAAATTATGGCCAGAACCCAGCCAACCAAGTGACTCTAGTTACTGTTCATGCACTGTAGATATGGTAAATCTGCAGATTTGGCAATCCGGCCAGCTTGGGTTTTTGGGCCATATCTGGAGCTACAAAACTCCAAATGGAGTGATTCAAAAAAGGAAATTCAACTAGACAAAATAAGGAACAACTTTCATGTTTTACATTTCTTCAAATTCCAACAGTAACAGTGTCTAATGGAACAGTGAAGTTGACTCACCAAAACTGAAAATTCTGCTTGTTTTGAGTTTCACTTTGGAATGGTATTAACACTTAATGCCAACAAGTTTTAAACACCAAATGTGGTATGTTGGGAGTGCCAAAGTCAATGTACACATTTTTATTCCAAAAGTCAACATTTTTGTTGACCAATGATGAATAGTGACACCAAAAAAGTTGAAATTCACAAATTGAAGAATTTAAAAGTTTCAAATGCCCTAGTATACCTAACAAGATTGGTTTGGATAGTTTGGCATGCCAATAGGGTTCAGTTAGCAGTACTGCACATGGCAAAAATGCCATTCTGTGATTTCATGGCTTTTAGCCATTCTGACTTTGCATTGAGACTTGGCCTTGTGCCTGAGATTATTTACAGCTTGGTAGCTGTTCTGTTGCACACCGGGTGATGCATATGCGACCGATGGTGTGACGGCCCGAGGTATTAGATACCCAGTGCCAGTTTACCCGTTATCCAGTCCAGTCGTCTAGTGTAGGTTACTTGGGGCAACCAAATGAATAAGAGTGAACAAAGTTAATGAATTAATGAATATACCAAGATCAAACAAAGAAAGCATACACATTGTATACACATTTATTTTCTTGCTATTTTCTTCTATTATATTATTGCACCACTAAGCATTATTGCTTAGCGCGTTGCTTTTGCCACGCGTAGGTACTGGAGATCCCGATCGTGAGCCCAGTAGACCACAGACTGGGTGAGTCCATCTGACAGTTCTGCTCAGTGTCCGTGTCACCTCACTACCTGCAGTGCATTGGTAGGGCACTAGGTGTCATTTTGTCATTTTGATATTTTGTAGCAGATTTTTACTTTTTCATATGTATTTGAACTCATGTAATATATTTTGATGTTCATGTAAATAATGAAAGTTATGACTATGAATGCAAAAATTTGAGCATGTATTTATTGCTTGTATATGAGAAATGGATGTTGAGAAATGAAAAGATTATTGAGAATTTGCTATTGAGAAATATTGTTGAGATTTGGATATTGGAGTTTGAGATGATGGAATAAAAATATTGGGAGTGTTTTTAACAGGTTCCGAAGAACGGTTTTCTCCATTTTTAGCCGGTACTTCGCCGGATTTTCTTTAAAATTTTCGGAACCTTAAATGAATAATACTTTTGATAAATGGTTTAAATAAATTGTATTTCATAAATTATATGCAAAAGCATTGTATAAATTAATTGAGGAATATTAGAGTGTGCCGGTACACCGTGTGGCATTACTTACTCGGGTATACTGTACACGGGTAAGGGGTGTCACATTTAGTGGTATCAGAGCACGGTTTAGGCGTTTCTGGGCCTAGATTGAGTCCATACCATGAATTGCATTTGTAAGAGTCGAGGTGACACTAACACAGATCTGTTTATTTTTCTTATTTTGAATAGGATATGGATCCCTCATCTCACAGAGCCGTCGAGGAGGAAGTGGAGAGTCATGCTCCACCTGCAGCAGCTGAGACTGGGGGCATGAGAGAATCTGCTCCGCCAGCTCAAGCAGAGCCTGCTCAGCCTCCACAGGCCATGTTTGACAAATTGCCGAATTCTTTATACAAATGGCCGGTGTAATGCCAGCACCACCACCACAACCAGCTCCACTGCAGAAATCACACCTGGAATGGTTAAGAAAATTTTGGGCAGTGGATTTCTATGGCAATAGAGATGATGACTCTGTTGCGGTAGAGAATTGGTTGAGCGAGCGTAGAGTACTAAAACAACTCCACTGCACTCCAGAGCAAAACCTGGAAGCTGCCATCTCTTTACTGCAAGATGATGCATATGAATGGTGGGACACGGTATCCAGTGAAGTGCAGCCAGAAGTTATGACATGGGACTTCTTTCTCTCTGAGTTCAAAAAGAAGTATGTGGGTACTGTATACCTGGAAGAGAGAAGAAGAGAATTTATTAACCTGAGGCAGAGACAGTTGTCAGTGGCTGAGTATGAGAAAGAATTCGTCCGATTAAGCCGCTATGGAAGGGAGATAGTCCCAAATGAAGCTGAAAGATGCAAGAGATTTGAAGAGGGACTAAATGACAACATCAAGATCCAGCTCACTGCCTTGGGAATCACCGAATTTACCAAGTTAGTGGAAGCTGCAATAAAGGTGGAAAAAGTAAGAATTAATGAGTGGACTAGAAGAGAGAGACAACAGAAGAGGGGACCGGGTCAGTCTAGTTCAGCTCCTGCATCAGGGAAGAAGTTCAAGGGTCCTCCTGCACAGAGTTTGGGTCAGCCACGGGGCGTGGTCGGTCCTCGGGGCCCAGCCACGATTCACCCCTAGGAGAGGTCAGTCCACACCATCAGTGGGCAGCTCTCCAGGGATGGGGTTCAGGGGACCAGCCCCGGCATCTTCTGCATGTCCACACTGTCAAAAATGGCATAAGGGGGAGTGTTGGAGAGTGACTGGTGCTTGCTTGAGGTGTGGGTCAACAGAGCATCAGTTAAGGAACTGTCCACGCAGAACTACTAGAGCTGCTCCAACACAAGCAGACATGCACTGCCTGCACCACTAAGGGGTAGAAGGTCTGGTAAATCCGAAGCTGTGGGACCATCTCAGAGGCCCGCATCTGAGCCAGCAGAGAGGCCAGATAACAGACCACCTGCCAGAAATTATGCCTAGAGAGCTCAGGAGGAGCAAGATGCCGGGCGTCATCGAGTGCGTTCTCCTCTACAATACTCCTGTGCATGCATTGGTGGATCCAGGATCCACTATTTCCTACATTTTCATCAACATACCCGTTTAAATGTGGATACTGATAGGGGAGAGTGACCAAGACATTATGGTCACTAATCCTTTGGGCCACAGTGTAGTGGTGAATAAAGTATACAAGGGTTGCCGTTAAGAATTCAAGGGTATGAATTCTTGGCACCTAATTGAGTTACCCTTCCATGAGTTTGACGTGATATTGGGAATGGACTGTTGTCACGTCATCAGGCAATAGTTGATTGCAAGTTGAAGAGAATTTCTCTAAAAACTTCAGAGGATAATGAGATCACAGTTGTGGGGGAAAGGACAGATTTTCTGTCCAATGTTATCTCAGCCACTGTTGCAAGGAGAATGATGAGAAAAGGCATGAAGCCTACCTAGCACATGTGGTGGATACTAGGCGTGCTAAGCCAAACCTGAGTGACATACCCACAGTGAGAGACTTCCCAGAGGTATTTCCTGAAGAGTTGCCTGGTTTGCCACCAGAAAGGGAAGTTGAATTTGCCATTGAGACAACTGTAAGATCAGCACCCATTTCCATTGCTCCTTATAGGATGACACCCATCGAATTGAGAGAGTTGAAAACTTCGGTTGCAAGAGTTGCTTGATAAGGGGTTCATACGCCCTGTGTCACCATGGGGAGCTCGGTCGTTTGTAAAGAAGAAGGATGGGACTTTGAGGCTTTGTATTGATTCTTGCGGTTGAATAAAGTGGTATGAAGAACAAGTATCCGTTGCCTAGAATTGATGATCTGTTTGATCGGTTGAAGGGAGCGAAGTATTTTCTAAGATTGATCTCGGATCAAGGTATCATCACCGAGGGTGAAAGATGTAGATGTGCCCAAGGCGCATTCGGGACCGGTATGGGCATTATGAGTTTCGGTGATGCCCTTTGGCCTAACAAATGCACCAAGGCGTTCATGGACCTTATGAACCGTATCTTCCATCCATACCTAGATCGGTTCGTAGTGGTTTTTATTGATGACATTCTGGTGTACTCCAAGACCAGGGAAGAACATGATGAACATTTGAGGATTGTTCTGCAAACCCTGCGGGAAAAGAAGCTGTATGCTAAGTTGTCCAAGTGTGACTTTTGGCTGAATGAGATTGCATTCCTTGGACACATAGTGTCAGCTGATGGGATTAGGGTGGATCCCAAGAAAATAGAAGCAGTGATGGAATGGAAGCCTCCCAGAAACACAACTGAGTTCAGAAGCTTCTTGGGGCTAGCTGGGTATTACAGAAGATTTGTGAAGGGATTTTCCCTAATAGCTGCTCCAATGACCAAGTTGTTATACAAGAATGTCAGATTTGACCGGAATGACAAATGTCAGACCAGTTTTGAGAGGTTGAAGGCTATGTTGACAGAGGCACCAGTGTTAACACAGCCAGTGTCCGGAAAGGACTTTGTGGTCTATAGTGATGCCTCACATAATGGGTTAGGGTGTGTATTGATGCAAGAGGGGAAAGTGATCGCCTATGCTTCCAAACAGCTAAGGCCACATGAACAGAACTACCCTACCCATGATCTAGAGCTTGCAGCAATTATCTTCGCACTGAAGATATGGAGGCATTACTTGTATGGGGAAAAGTGCTACATTTACACAGACCACAAAAGCCTGAAATACTTGCCAACCCAGAAGGAGCTCAACCTTAGACATAGGCGATGGATTGAGTTCCTGAAGGATTATGATTGTGTAATTGACTACCATCCTGGGAAGGCAAATGTAGTTGCTGATGCTTTGAGCAGAAAATCTATCACAGCTCTGAGATCATTGAATGCCCGTCTATCTTTGGTTCGTGATGGAGTTATCTTGGCTGAGTTGCAAGTGAGGCCAAACACCTTTCTTGATTTTAGATGGGCGAAGGTAGATGAGAAGCTAATGGCTATTATGAGCAAAATCCCGGAGGAAAAGCAATCGACTATGAGGTGAAAGCGGATGGGTGTCTCAGTATTACAAAGGAAGACTGTGTGTACGGATAATGGGGAATTGAAAGCCAGATTCTAAAAGAGGCACACACCGTGTATATGCTATGCACCTGTGAAGTACAAAGATGTATCATGACCTGAAGCTTCAGTATTGGTGGCCTGGTATGAAGAGGGATATAGGTGACTATGTAACTAAATGCTTGACATGTCAACAAGTTAAGGCAGAACATCAAGTTCCATCGGGTTTGCTACAGCCTATACGCATACCTGAATGGAAATGGGATCGGGTCACCATGGATTTTGTAAGTGGTCTACCTCTCACCCAGAAGAAATATGATGCAGCATGGGTAATAGTGGATAGATTGACGAAGTCAGCACACTTTCTGCCAGTTAGGACTGACTACTCACTGGAGAGGTTAGCAGAATTGTATATCAGTGAGATAGTTAGACTGCATGGAATCCCACTTTCCATCATATCTGACCGAGACCCAAGGTTCACATCGAGATTTTGGAAGAAGTTGCATGAGTCCTTGGGTACACAACTCCACTTCAGCACAGCTTTCCATCCTCAGACGGATGGGCAATCCGAAAGAGTAATCCATGAAATTGATACAAATATTGAACTAAAATGATGACAATAACACGAAATATATGTCAGGTCCTTGAGGATATGCTGAGGAGTTGTGTCATTGAGTTTGAGGGAAGTTGGGATAGATATCTCCCATCGCGCAGTCGCATACAACAATAGCTATCAAGCTAGCATCCAAATGGCCCCATATGAAGCAATTGTATGGGAGAAAATGTAGAACTCAGGTGTCTTTGGACTGAATTGGGCGAAGACAAGCGGTAGGGCGGACACAGTGAAACAGTGAGGAGAAGGTGAAATCAATCAAAGCCAACTTAAAGGTTGCCTCGCATGCAGTAAATCTTATCTTGACTGAAGAGGAAAGAAATAGAATATGTGGTTGGCGACAAAGTGTTCCTCAAGGTGTCACCATGGAAGAAAGTGTTGAGGTTTGGAAGAAAAGGTAAGTTGAGCCCTAGGTTTATTGGCCCATATGAAGTTATTGAACGTGTGGGTCCAGTGGCCTATAGGCTAGCTTTACCTCCAAAGCTGGACAAGATCCACAATGTGTTCCATGTATCCATGCTCAGAAGATACCGCTCAGACCCTTCACATGTCATCTCTAGAGAAGAAATTGAAATACAACCGGATTTGACATATGAAGAAGAACCTCTACGGATCTTGGCTCGGGAAGTGAAAGAGTTGAGAAACAAGCAGATTCCATTGGTGAAAGTGCTTTGGAGGCACCACAACACCGAGGAGGCAACTTGGGAAAGTGAAGAAACGATGAGGCAACAGTTCCCTCAACTGTTTGCATCAGGTAAATTTCGAGGACGAAATTTAAATTAGAGGGGAAGAGTTGTAACACCCTCCCGGTAACCACTCCGTACATCCTACTGTTCCGATGACCGGTGTCAGTCCGGACAGCTAGAACGTCCGGAAAAATATTTAAACTAAAGTCAAGAACCATAATTAACTCAAATATTAATAAGAAACACTTAGTAAAAATTTTAGAAGTAAAATACAACCAAGTAAAGCAGTATGCACAAGCGATGGGTAATCGAGGAAGTTGCGGTTCTGAACGAGGAGCCCTAGACCCGGGGGAAAAATTATAAAATAATTTTTGGGACTCCAGAGAAGGGTAATTGAGGTTCCCATGGCATTAGAATGCCAAGAAAATACCTAGAAAAATTTTTCAATCGGTTCAGACGATTTTGACCCGTTAAGCCAAACGGAGGGCATTTTGGTCATTTCGCCTTCCGAGGTGATTTTTGGCCGACTTGTCCAGTTGAGTAAATAATTAATATAACGTAAAATATGAAGAAATATTACTAGAAATTAAATTGAAATTGAGTAGTGATGAAAAGAAAAAGAAAAAACACTAAAATGCCAAATATGACATCATTATGATGTCATGTGAAAGTCTCCACCAATTATAATTTAACAACCATTTAAATAAACAATAAAAGAGGCTAAATGAAGACTAAATTCACCAAAAATTTGCAGCAGCCACCACTCCCACAAAAACATACCCGTAGCTCTCAAAATTTCATAGCCAAACCTCCATTTTCTTCATTTTCAAGCTCTCAAACCTCTCAAACCTCACCCCAAAACCCTAAGTCATCTTCACTAAAATTAATCTACACACCCTAAGGAAGTTTTTGGCAGCCAACAAGAGGGAAGAAAGTGAAGTTTAGGGCTTTGGAAATTCTGCCCAATCAAGGTTAGTGCTACACTTTTGTTCTCATTCTTTTAATTTTAGTTAAAACATCATTTTGAGCTAAGAGATTTTAAGAAATTTAAGTAAATCACATGTGTTAAGGGTACCTTCAATTTTCGGCAGCCCTATGGGAGATTGAGTTTGATTGTTTAATAAACTTAGAGTGGTTGGAAATCATGGTTAAGGTATTAATATGCATGGAGATTGAACTAAGCATGTTAATCAAGGTTTATGAGTAATTGGTTTGGACATTAGGGTTTGGAAAGGTGAAATTGTGACTTAGCTTAGGAAATGGTTAGAGATCTTTTTAATGGTCAATTAGTGACCATTTTAGGTAGGTTGACCCTAATTAGAACTGAAAAATTGGATGGTAAAGTGAAGGTGAAATCTGCCTATGGACAGCAGCATAGGGACTGAAAATTCAATCCCTTTGCACTGCCATAACTTGGGCTGTGTTAGTCCAATTGAAGTTTGGCCAATTGGAAATGAAACTAGGCTTATAATGGCACATTTTTGCTGAAGAAACCATGCCCAAAAGACCAAAGCAAGAGGACCAAAACTTGGCCCCAATCCGGATACCCTGCACTAAATTCTGCAGAATTGACCAAATAAACAGTAACTATTCATTTGGCCATAACTCACTGTAGATTTGGTCAATTGGCCTGAAATGTTTACAGCAATAAGTTAAGACATACACAAACAACTTTCATGAAGGAACCTACCCCAAATTATGGCCAGAACCCAGCCAACCAAGTGACTCTAGTTACTGTTCATGCACTGTAGATATGGTAAATCTGCAGATTTGGCAATCCGGCCAGCTTGGGTTTTTGGGCTATATCTGGAGCTACAAAACTCCAAATGGAGTGATTCAAAAAAGGAAATTCAACTAGACAAAATAAGGAACAACTTTCATGTTTTACATTTCTTCAAATTCCAACAGTAACAGTGTCTAATGGAACAGTGAAGTTGACTCACCAAAACTGAAAATTCTGCTTGTTTTGAGTTTCACTTTGGAATGGTATTAACACTTAATGCCAACAAGTTTTAAACACCAAATGTGGTATGTTGGGAGTGCCAAAGTCAATGTACACATTTTTATTCCAAAAGTCAACATTTTTGTTGACCAATGATGAATAGTGACACCAAAAAAGTTGAAATTCACAAATTGAAGAATTTAAAAGTTTCAAATGCCCTAGTATACCTAACAAGATTGGTTTGGATAGTTTGGCATGCCAATAGGGTTCAGTTAGCAGTACTGCACATGGCAAAAATGCCATTCTGTGATTTCATGGCTTTTAGCCATTCTGACTTTGCATTGAGACTTGGCCTTGTGCCTGAGATTAATTACGACTTAGTAGTCGCTGTTGCACACCGGTGATGCATATGCGATCGATGGTGTGACAACCGAGGTATTAGATACCCAGTGCGGTTTACCCGTTATCCAGTCCATTGCCTAGTGTAGGTTACTTGGGCAACTAAATGAATAAGAGTGAACAAAGTTAATGAATTAATGAATATACCAAGATCAAACAAAGAAAGCATACACATTGTATACACATTTATTTTCTTGCTATTTTCTTCTATTATATTATTGCACCACTAAGCATTATTGCTTAGCGCGTTGCTTTTGCCACGCGTAGGTACTGGAGATCCCGATCGTGAGCCCAGTAGACCACAGACTGGGTGAGTCCATCTGACAGTTCTGCTCAGTGTCCGTGTCACCTCACTACCTGCAGTGCATTGGTAGGGCACTAGGTGTCATTTTGTCATTTTGATATTTTGTAGCAGATTTTTACTTTTTCATATGTATTTGAACTCATGTAATATATTTTGATGTTCATGTAAATAATGAAAGTTATGACTATGAATGCAAAAATTTGAGCATGTATTTATTGCTTGTATATGAGAAATGGATGTTGAGAAATGAAAAGATTATTGAGAATTTGCTATTGAGAAATATTGTTGAGATATTGGATATTGGAGTTTGAGATGATGGAATAAAAATATTGGGAGTGTTTTTAACAGGTTCCGAAGAACGGTTTTCTCCATTTTTAGCCGGTACTCCGCCGGATTTTCTTTAAAATTTTCGAAACCTTAAATGAATAATACTTTTGATAAATGGTTTAAATAAATTGTATTTCATAAATTATATGCAAAAGCATTGTATAAATTAATTGAGGAATATTAGAGTGTGCCGGTACACCGTGTGGCTTTACTTACTCGGGTATACTGTACACGGGTAAGGGGTGTCACACATTCACTGACTTGAACTGAACTCCTGTTGGCATAGGGTCTATGAGTCCATGTTAGTTAATTGGCCATAAATAATTCCAAAAAATTTGAAAAATTGTGATACAAATTTCTTAATGATCATAAGATATAGGAAAACAATTTCTATGAAGATCACTATGCCTAAAAGTGACTGCAACATGTTCCATTAATTAGGTAAAATTTAAGTCCAAAAGCTGCCTAGTTAAGGAACCAGAATCTAGAAATGAATCAGTTATGGTTATTCGAACATAACTTGAGTTCTAAAAATCAAATTGACATGATTCAAAAGGGAAAATAAAGATAAGATATAGAGGAACAACTTCCATAAAAGAAGTGTGGCCAAATAGTGGTTGCAAACTGATCAAATGGATAGGTAAAAGTAAGACACAAAAACTCAAACCAAAGAAAGGTCCATGAGATAAATTATCTTATGTTAGGAATTTAATCCTAACAAGCCATTAAACACTAAACCACATGAAAGGAGTATGTGGGACCTATTTTCCCACTATAAGTGACATGAATATTTCAAATAAATAAGTAATAATGTTTAATTGCCCATAGTATACCTATACTTATTTATTTAATTTGGATCAATTGGTATACCAATTAGGGACTGCAGATAGCAGTACTGCCCATAAAAATAATCATTAACAGATAAAATCTGTCTGACATGATTATTCTATAGGCTTTATGTCTGCCCGTTGGCCATTGTGTCTAATATTATATCTGGCTTAAATGCATGCCCGCAGGCTTCATGCCTGACATGACCGACGTATACTGGATAGACATATGGCTGTCTAACTAGTATACTCCTGTGTATCCAGTTTTTATAATCTGTTATAGGCTTCTTGGGTACTGATAATGATTAATTAAGACTTAATATACAATAAGTAAATAGAAAAGATCCCAATAATTTCACTTGTTTCCAAAGTGCAATGAAAATGCAAAAGACTTAGAAATTATGAATTGCCATATAGAATTTTTATTTCAATTATTTAGTTATTGTTATTATAAATTATGCACCACTAAGCGTTATGCTTAGCACGTTGATTTTCCATCTCGTAAGTATTGGAGACCAGTCCTCGCAGCAGTAGTAATGCTCATACAGAGGCCGATCAGATTTACCAGTGTCTACTAGTCACCTCGACAGTTGTAATTTTGTTGGTAGGACCCATGTATATCTAGATTTTGTTCTTTTGTTCATTGTACAAAAACACATGATGTATTTCATTTTGGATTGTAATTAAACTTTGAGATTGTAAGTAAACTTGTAAATTATTATCTATGAATTTCTATATGAATGCAATAGATGATACCTTTTTGAGATTTCATAAATAATTGTGAATGATATGATACAATAGAATATGATATGGAAATGTATGAAATGAATATGAACAAGTTAACAGGTAATTAGTGGAACCCACCAGACGCTAACAAAACAGAGGAGGCTATGTCCGGGTTTCCACAGAAATAAGTTATATAAAAAAAATAAAAATAAAAAAATAAATTCTACACATGGATTACCTCTTTTTAAATGATATTAAAAATTTACAATGAACATAATAAGACAAGATAGGGTGCTCCGGCACCGAATGTGGGACTTCTTGCTCGGCTATACAGTAGATGGGTAAGGGGCGTCACACCCAACACACAAAATAAAATGAAATAAAGTGTTATAATTTGATTGGGCCTAACTCAACCCAACAACTATCAGAAATCCACAACTGGGGAGTCCAGCTCAACCTTGATAACTCAACATACATAAATCATTTAATACCATTAATATTTATTAATAATATAATAATTTAATTAAAATAGTGTCATAGCAGAGTTCTAAGAATAAAACGCATAATTAAATAAACTAATGAATAAATAAAGATTTCTAATTAATAAGGTTGTACCCTGCGGGAAAAGGAGCATATTAGACTCTCGAGAAAATTACTCCTCCTGTAACTGGGGAAAAATTATTGAATAGAAATGAGCGTTTGACTTAGAGAATTTAGACATTGATTTTAAATATAATTTCTATAACTATCTAAATCTAATGCATTCTTATGTATGAAAATGCAATACTTTTACATAGTTCAAACAATTCAACCAATATTTGCACAAAAGATAATTTGGAGCACGCACGCGTCTATATGTCACATCAATACATATATGAAAACTGATATCCTATACAACTCTCTTAATCCAATACCTGTTAGCGAAGTCAACTCAAGTAGGACTTTCGCTTAATAATCTAAGTGCGGGGGCCAGCGAGATCAACTCAAAGCTGCGCTCACCCCGACTTATCCATATATAAGGATTGGGTCCCAATGAATTAAGATACAGTCACGACTACCCGTCCAATCCATATCTATAACCACACTATACTTATGCTAACACACACACACAGAGCTCCAAGTTATCTTAAGGCGACATCCATAAACAAATTCAATAACATATGCAGCAAATGAGTGTGCCTAGCATTAAACTAATTATATACATACATATAAGTTAATCCATGAGCATGCCTTGAATATAAATTGATAACATTGGAATTACAAATAAAATCAATATCCAACTCATAGACTGGTCAACCCGATTGCAGTTGGTCCGGCTGGAGAGAAGAAAGGTTAACCTGCACAAATCATCTATGCAGACACAAATGACTTCTATTAATTTACTAATAGAATTAACTAATTAATTTAATTAAAGAAGCAGGAATGATTCCTAAGGTCTTGCTGAAATTTCGGTAGAGTTTTTCCTATAACTAGACCTAACCCCTCTGTAAGAAAACAAACCAATAGCAACACACAGAATCTCAGGCCCACAACAACTATTATAATGCCCATATGGGGCCTACAAGAAACCTAATCTAAGTCCAAACATCCAAACTCTAGCTCAGATCTCTAACTTCTCTACAATCCAAATAAAAAATTTTAGCACTTCAAAAATTATAAAAAAATTCCTGAAGGTTCTCCACATCGTCCTTGTATTAATTAAATTTATTTCACTCAATTATATTAAGTTAAGAATGTTTTATTGATTTATCAGCTAGCTTAGCCAAGGTAAAACTATACAACTTGAGTTTGGGACTACCTTTGCAAATTCTGCTACCTGGAACACATCTGGAATGTTTAAAAATGCTGAAAATGATTGTAAACATGATCATCTTTCGAGACAGCCTGTCAAACATCCAGACTGGGCCAAAAACTCAATCTCGAGTGCCAGTGAGCTATAAAACTTCAAAAATACAAAACTTTAAAATAATATAAAATAAAATACTTTAAAACAATTATAATAAGCTTCTTTCTTAAATAAAAGTTTAAGTAAAATTTAATTAACCATCTTAATATAATATAATTATAAATTTTCTTTGAAATATTTACATTGTGAATAAAATAATAAAATCAACAATTAAAACAAGCTATAAAATCTAATAGTAAAATAATCTTTATTCAGTATAATTAATTCTATTTGATAATTAAATTGGATTTAAAATTTAATTTAATTTAAAAAATATTTTTTTAAATGAGGTCTTTAAATTATAATAACATCAAAAAAATAAAATTAGAATAATTATAATAAATTATTTTATTATGTTTACAAAAATTTAGCGTGTTACATAAAAAAATGTATTTTTTTCATAATAAAAAAGTATTTTATATTTTATGTTATTAATAAAAAATATTTTAACAAAGTTACGCTAATTAAGATGTGAAGATTATAAATGAAAGTATTAATAACATTAATTTTTTCAAGTTAAATAAAAAAAAGGTCAAAATAAAAAATAAAATCAAATCAGCTATCAGTGGATGAGAAATATTTTTAAAAATAGAGCTGATGCAAACTGCAGCTGATAAGTATTATATTAATTATCCATCAGCCATCAACTTCATTTTTTTAAATTTATCAAACATTTTAATTTATCTGTTTGGGTGTCTATCAGCCATCAACTACACTGAAAAGGTGAACCAAACTCCCCACAAATAAGTTTGGAGTAGTTGTCAGACATTAAACGTCCAAGAGCTACCCCAAACCTCTAATCCAAATACCACTTTAATTTAGAAAAAAAAAACTCAGTAAAATAAAAACTTAATAAGATTTTTTAAATTATTTTTTTAATAAATTAAATGGATTAATTATATTAATAACCTTGCAATTTAAATAGTTTTCAAACACTTAATTTTAATTTGTTAAAATAAAATTTTTTAATTTTAATTTTGTTTTAAAAAAAACCCATATCATATAATAGCAAATTTCTAAATGAAAAAGTTTACTATTTTACTCATCTTTTTTAGAAAGAAATAATTGATATTTATTTCTCAATGAAATTATTTTATTTTCAATAAAATTATTATTTATCAAATTTTTAATTAATAAAATTATTTATTAATTTTTATATTTGTTACTAATTTAAATTTTATTAAACTTTAATTGAGTTAATCAACAAATAATTATATTTTTCCCTTTAATTTTATAACATTATTTCCTAAAATTTATTTCAATTAAATAATTTAACTAAGTAATATAATTTTAAGAAAATTAGAAAAAAATAAAACGGTGATTTTCTTTTTAGAAAAATAATATTAGTAATTTCTTTTTTCTAGAAATTTGCTATTGCAGATTAATGGATATTTTTTTTTCTTTTTTTTTTTAAAAAACAAAATTGAAGTTGGAGAATTTAATTTTAACAAATTGATATCAAGTGATCGAAATGAAACAATCACCTAAAATTGAGGGACAATTAGTACAATTAACCCTAAATTAAACCTTATCATAATTCACACTAGTTTCGTTCAAATGAAGCAATTTTTGAGGAAAATTGTTTTACTAGTTTGGCCTATTGATAAAATAATGAGTTTTCACTTAATTGCAATTTGTGAGACTAAAATTTCATTAAAGGGTTAAGTGAAAAATATATAAGTGAGAAAAAGTTATAAATTTATTATTTTAAGACTTTTTATTATTAGGCTAGTGTTTTTAGACGGGTTTTATTTTATTTGTATTTATTATATTTATTTTTTATTTAATTTTTTATATATAATTTTTTATTAATTTTCCTATATAATATAATATTATAATTTTCAATAGCAATAAAATTTAGCCTTTAATAAGTTATTTATTAAAAAAAATTCAAAAATATTTGTGGAATAAAGTATTTTTATGTAACATCCCGTGGGGGAAAGAGGAAATAATTTACAGTTGGAGGCTGAGCCTCGCTTGAGACCTTGACCAAATGGGGGGCAGAAATGAACCGAATCATACACTGAAATGGGGGAAACTAATCACTAGAAGCGTCTTTTAGTGGAATGGCCTGGAGAGTTGGAAGAACTTCGAGGTTATGTGTGCTTGCTTGAGAGAAATTCTAAGATGGATGGCCTCCTACGAAGTTATCTATTCCACCTATAAGACAAAACCGTGAGGCTCAAATGGGATGGGCCAAAGCGGACAATTCCTCTAGTAGTTAGAGTAGGGGCGTTATAGATGGTATCAGAGCCTAGTTGGACATTGTAGGATGCATGGTATGCCTCTTGCATAATCTCATGTGTGAGGTTGTCCACAGCTGACACACATATCCAAGAGCCTTGCATAAGAGCACCATCTATATCAAACCCAAATTCACACTAAATCTAATTTGAATGACTTGTATGTAAATAATGCATTTCATCTCCAGGGATGCATTAGAAATAGATAGTTATAGAAATTGTAAATAAAATAAATATCTACTTAGTATTTCACAAGTCATTGCGGCAGCTGGGCGGAGGAGGAAGGCTACCTCGGCTCACCTAAATAATTACATTACAAATTGATCAATGTTTACTTAAAACAAATCTCTGAAAGAGTCAAAGATAGCCTAGGTTTTGCCGAAAATTCGGTAGAATTTTCCTTATACCTAAGACCTACCCAACCTGTAAAGTAGCTCAAATCACACTTCTAAAATTACAAGTCTCAAATTTACATCTCAATAACATTATCTGATCCCTCCTGGGCCCTCCAACTAGTTAAAACTCAATATTACACAAAATAATTATTTAAAATAATATGAGTGTTACATTTTAAAAATAAAAATTCAAAGGAAGAGCGTAGTAACTAGATTAATTGAAGTAAATGATCCTTATTTATTTATTTGAGTAAGGGATTTGAGGGATTAAGGGCTCGAACCTGAGTTTATTAGGTAGGTAATACATGCCTTCAGCCACCATATTAAATTAGACTAGACAAGAATCTTTATTTATTATTATCAAATAAATGATATATTTTTTAATTAATTTAAATAATTAAGTTAATGATTTTTAAGAAAATCTATAAAGATGCAAATTCTCTGCAAAAGTTTTTTTTTTTAACTAAGAATCTTAATTAAATTTAAAATTTTATTTTTGTTACTGATATTATAATTTCTAATAATTTAATATTAAAATTAAAAAAATAAAAAATTATCAAGATTTTCATTATAATGTTCAACCGTAAAAGTCATAAGTTAATATATTTGAACTAGAATTATAAATTTAAATTTGGTTATAGAAAGTTATTTTATAATTAATTTATATAATTTATTATAGACATTTATTTAAACTAGAATCTACATTATTGATAAAATTTATTTTTTTTTAAAAGTTAATTTTTAATAACAAATTAAATTTAATTTTTATACACTATCTGTTTTTTTCATTTTATTTTTTTACATAATTTTTTTTCAATTTTTCGTATAAGATAATAACCAATTAAATTTAGTTATTCATTAGTATGATTATTTTACTTCTAATTAAAATTGATTAAAAAATTATAAGAAAATACAATTAATAAGTTATATTACTTAAGTCAATTAAAATAATATAAATAAAACATATGAAATAAAATTTTTAATATATATTATTTTAGTGATTAAAATATTATAAATAAAATATCACAAATATGGTATAGGAGAATGAATATTTTGATTTTATAAATTAAAAGTTACTATTTATTAAAAGTTATTTTCAAAATAGTTTCAATTTTTTTAATTTTTTTAAAGTTATTACAATCTAGTTAGAATAGAAATCGTAAGGCAAAAAATATGTGTTTGACTACTTGACTTTCTCTTAATGCAATGAAAATTTTAGAATTAATAATTTTTTATAAATACGTTTTAATTTGGTATTTTTATAAATAATAAAAATTTTAGAAATCCTAATGTTACCCTTTCACACTTTTTAATTTGTTTATTAAAACTTTTGGTTATTATAGCCAATTCCTTAATTTTTCATAATTTTAGTTACTTTTAAATATTTATTATTTTTAGTGAGCAGTTAAAATTAAAATAAATCGATAATCAAAATTATGATATGCTAATTGACTGTAAGAGAAACCAATAGTCGAAATTATACCACGTTAGCTAATTTAAATCAATTTTGACAATAGGTTAAAAATTTTTTTAAAATCATGCTAAAATTTTCAAAAAACAAAAAGAATTAACTATAATTATAAAAATTAAAAAAAAAACACTTTTTTAATATTAAGTAGTTAAATTACATATTATTATTTACTATTAATAAAATTATTTATGAGTTAAAATTTTTATTTATACAAATATTTTTTGAAATAAGATTTGTAATAAGATTAAGAGTTTAATATGTTAATTATTATTTATTGCAAATTGAAAAATTACAAAAATAATTTAATCCGTTCAAAAATTCTTCCATTTATATTTTTATATTTATTAATTAATTATTAAAAAAATACAAGACTATAAGTTAAAAAGTTAGATTAATGATTGAATAAATTTTCATAATATATATATATATATATATATATAATGTAAATAAAAAAATTGAAAAAATTGAAATATTTAATAAAAATTATATGTGGTAAATATATTTATGAAAATTACATTATATAATTTAAAAATACATTTTATAATTATATATTAATTTTATTCTTTAATATAACTTTAAATATTCATATATTACATAAAAATTATATGTTGCAAGGGCTTTGCAGTCGTCAAACGATTCTTACCAAAGTGGAGAGTGAGGAGTCGCCACTTTAATTTTGAGAAAAATTTAAGAAAATCATTTTTATTTTTAGAAAAGGTTTGACCACTTCTAATACAGAGATTCTAGGTTCGGAGTCTGTATACGTATGGGAAAGGTGTTAGGCGCCCCACATCGTTCCTTAACAAGGGCGAGTAGATTTAATGAAGTGCTCTTTATAACTTAAACCCAATAATTTTGGTGTTAAAATTATAATGTTGGCTCCCAATGTTTATTATAGGGACACTTGATATTTCACTATTCTAGGTGTCCTAAGAACGTAAGTTATGGGATGGCGCTAAAGTGAGTTGAGATTGTATTTGTTTAATTTGTTATATATGAATGTATTTTATTAAATTCCTCCCTCTCTGAAATTAAGACTCTAATTCTGAAGAGGTATTATTTGGTCCCTAGAGATTCACAATAAGTGAGGAGGACTCTTGGCTCACTCATCATTTACCTTGTCATTGGCATCCAAATAATTGAGGGTGTGGTGTGTGCGTAGTGAATTTTTTATACCTGAACCAATATGGGTATAGCTTTTCATTCATTTTAATTAGGACTCTAATTCAAAAGGGATGTGTTAATTAAAACCTAGAGAGTTCTCTTCATCAATGAGGACTCTCAATTAATGAAGAAAAGTCCCACCATCAGCGTATTCAACCATAAACCTTTACCCATATCGTTTCATCTTAAATTATTCAATATTTTCATAACTTTGGTATTTTAGTTAGTTGAGCCAAGCAGAGGGAAGGACTCTCCCCTAATAACATAGGAGGCACCCCAAAGAAGGACTCTCCCTTGTGTTATGAGTGCAAGGACTCCAAGAAGGACTCTCCATTGGGTCCCAGCAAAAGATTTTGTAAAAATTTAAGGCTCTTGGAAGAACTCTCCTGTGAACCGAACATTGAAATATATTTGGTAAATTTTGTAAAGATAAGAAATTTGTAAATTTTTTGTAAAAATAAAAAAACACTTGGAAACTCAAGAAAATGACTCTCTCCCAATTTTCCACATTTTACAAAAAGATTTTGGTTGACAAAAATATTTGCCGACTTTTAAAATGACATTTTGATGAAACAAGAGAAGCATTCAAAATAAAATAGAACTTAAAGCAGCATTTTCCGAACTCATGTTATTTCTTGAACTAAAACAAACAAAAAGAATGCACTATTCCCTAACTCCCTATTATATAAGTGCAAATTCATGTTACGTGCCCTATTTTAAATCTCTTGCAATATCCAAACTCATTCTGACTTCATTTTATTATTTTCGATCTCTTATCATTATTGCCAAACTCTCTTTACTTTCATTATTGTAGCCGAACTCCAAACATCATTCTTATACTACGAAAATAATACAACAATAAAAAAAATGTCTGACATAGAAAGATGGTAAACTGGTAAAAATCACAATATGTGTGGAAGAAGTAGGGCATAATCTTGATTCTACATCTTTAAGAGTTCGGCTTAAGCTAATATTTAGAGAACTTGGATTCTAACTTACGTAATATCTAAATGAAACCTAGCTAGCTACCTTGAAAGAAAAATGCAGATATCAAGAGTTTTACCTGCGAGTGAACTTTAACAATAATGGGAATAATGAATGATGTTCGAGGACAGAGTCGAGGCATTTCAAAAAATGATGGGTAAGTGGTACTTTTTGGGAGGGTGAGCTAATCAGATTACAATGAAGATTCTTTAGAAAACTGAAGTTTCTAAAGCCCCTTCTAACTATTCTATTAGCTCTTTTAAAAAAAAAAAAAAAGATTATTGACCCCTTTAACAGTGAAGATTCTAGATATTTATAGGGAATAGGGGTCTTGAAACGGAGGATCAGGATTCAAGAGGGAAAAGATAAAGGGTCTAGATTTAGAAGGACGAAATCCAAAAGCCGAGAATTAAAGGGATCAAAATTGAGGGTGGAGATTTAGCTCCGAACTCCCTTGTCATTTTCTCTTTAATCCTACTGTTGGGAATTATGCCTTACAAACTAGATCAAGGGTTGGGATCAAAATGTACCAAATTTGTCTGCATCACTTTATTCTAATGGCCTGGAATCTGTCCTTGAAGATGAGGTGGTGCAGATTTAGGCATACCATAGTGCTTTAACTACCTTGAATCCAATAGTTAGGATTCATCCTTACAAATGAAATTGAAGGTAGAGATTGAATCGTACCCAAAATGCTTTAACTAACCCAGATCCAATGGTGAGAAACTTGATCTTGCAAATCAAGGACCATGATTTAAGTGATTTCTAATGATTTAGTTTTCCCGACCATTTCTTATCTTTATTTGCCATTTTCCGACCTCTCCGATCTCTTTATCAATTACCTTAGCCTGATCTCTTATTATCTGATCTTGTTTCCCCTTTCAGCCACTTAATCCAATCTCTATCAACCTTTGGCCATCTGAAACTCTTTGGCCGATCTCTAGGCTATCCCTATGTTTTTCTACCTCTTTTCTATTCGACCTGTAGTCACTTTTGGCCCCTTCAACTAATCATTGATTTACCATTATCCGATCTCTTTCATCGTGCATTGAATACCAGGAAAACATTAAATATTTAGTTAACCGTGTGATGCCCATTACCCGATCTACAGTGTAGGCGAGCAAGGCCTGCTAAATTAGGTGCCGGAGCACCCTATCTTGTCTTATCATGTACATTGTTAATTTAAATTCTATTTATTCATATTATCCCATATGTTAAAATTTTTTTTCATCACAATTTATTTCTGTGGAGACTCGGACGAAGTCTCCTCTATTTTATTAGTGCTTGGCGGGTTCCACTATTCACCTGTTAAAAACAGTTTCATATCCATCTCCTTTTTCCATATATCATATCATATCATCATTTGCTCATATAATTTCTCATATTCATTTCAAGTAAATACATTTCATTTCATTCATATAAGATTCATATACAATAATTTACAATTTATTATACAGTCCCAAAATGAATTACATATTTTACTTATGTACAATGAACAAAAAGTATAAAACATGTAACCATGGGCCCTACCAAGTGTATAGCTGAGTTGACTCCAACTCTAACATAGATCTGATTAAACTCTCTATCAGAGCACTATTGCTGCTGCTGGTCTCCAGTACCTACGCATGGTAAACGCGCTAAGCAATTTGCTTAGTGGTGCATAAAATAAAGTAAAAATAAACTAAGAAAATAAAATAAATGCTTCATGTAAAATCTTCATAAAGAAATACCAAATTTCATGAGTTTTGAGTCATTTACAATTTTTATTGAACTTTGGAAGCAATTAGACTTGTCGGGATCGTTTTTAATAATTTATTCCATATTCAGTAATATTGTCTTGTCTCAGTGCTCAAGTAACCTATAATAGACTATAAAGACTGGATACATGGGAGTATACTAGTTAAATATCGGTATGTCTATCATGTATACATCTGTCATGTCAGGCACAAGGCTAGCGGGCAGACATAAAGCCAGAAATCTATAACACTCATAATTTTTAAATTAATTATTTTATGGGTAAATATTAATATTTTATTTTATTTAAATTTTGGGAAATTAATTGAAATTTTTTGAATTTTAGAAATCGGGTTCGATTTTTCGAAAATGTGAAACTTATATTATTTTTAAAAATTAATTTAAAGACCACGTGGCAAAACTAAAAATATATTTAGACTTTATGAAATTTTCTGAGTTTTTTGAAATTTTTTCGAAATTTTTGGGCCTCATTTTTTATTCCAAGGCAGAGTAAAAATTCAAATTCATGTATTCTGAATCGAACTGGCCGAATCGAACCAGACCGAGTCGGACTGATCGAATGGGATCGGCCCTTTTCTTTTCTTCTTCTCCTTCCCCCACGCGCCTGACGCTCTCTCTCCCATCTCCATTTTCTCTCTCCTCTCTCCACCCCTTGCTGCTCCACGGCCGCCCCAGCCTTCCTCGGTTGCCGGCGCGGCTTCAGGGACCACGATGGATTTTGTGACTGGGTTGCCTCATACCACGTGGGGATATGATTCGATATGGGTAATTATAGATCGTTTGACTAAAACAGCTCATTTCTTGCCTGTGCGAATCACCTATTCTGTTGCACAATACGCCAAGCTCTATGTTCGAGAAATAGTCAGATTGCATAGAGTTCCTGCTTCCATAATATCTGACAGAGGGCCCCAGTTCGCTTCTCAATTTTAGAGAAAGCTACACGAGGCACTTGGCACATAGTTAAACTTCAGTACCGCCTTCCATCCCCAGATAGACGGGCATTCTGAAAGGACAATTCAGACACTAGAGGATATGCTTCATATGTGTGTCATGGACTTTAGAGGTCAATGGGATGATCAGCTACCCTTGGTGGAGTTTACCTATAACAACAGTTATCATTCCAGTGTCGGAATGGCACCCTACGAGGCATTATATGGTAGAAAGTGTAGATCTCCGTTGTGCTGAACGAAAATGGGAGAAACAAAGGTGCATGATGTAGACCTAGTGTAATAAACTTCTGAGATAGTTCCTTTAATCAGAGAACGATTGAAAATGGCTTTCAGCAAGCAGAAGAGTTATGCAGATCCCAAACGGAGGGATGTAGAGTTTGCAGTAGGTGATTACATATTCCTGAAGGTTTTTCTGATGAAGGGAGTTATGAGATTTAGAAAGAAGGGCAAGTTGGCACCTCGGTATATTGGACATTTTGAAGTTACTGACAGAGTCGGAGCAGTTGCCTATCGGCTGGAGTTACCACCCAGCCTTTCTCATGTTCACCCTGTGTTTCACATCTCCATGCTCAGGAAATACATACCTGATCCTTCTCATGTGCTGCAACCGGATACAGTAGAGTTGAATGAAGACTTGACATTTGAGGAGCAGCCGGTAGCCATGGTGGACTACCAAGTGAGGTAACTAAGATCGAAATAGATCCCTATGGTTAAGGTATTGTGGAGGAGCCAATCAGTAGAAGAATGCACCTGGGAGTCAGAGCAGGACATGCATAGTAAGTACCCTTATTTGTTCAATGTATAATTATGTTCTTTTATTCTGCCTTGTGTAAAAATTTGAGAATGAATTTTTTGTAAGGGGGGAAGAATGTAACACCCCTTATTTTTAAATTAATTATTTTATGGGTAAATATTAATATTTTATTTTATTTAAATTTTGAAAAATTATTTAAAATTTTTTGAATTTTAGAAATCCAGTTCGATTTTCCGAAAATATGAAACTTAGATGATTTTTAAAAATTAATTTGAAGACCATGTGGCAAAACTAAAAATATATTTAGACTCTATGAAATTTTCTGAGTTTTTTAGAATTTTTTTGGAATATTTGGGCATCGTTTTTAGTCCTAGGGCAGAGTAAAAATTCAAATTCATGTATCCTGAATCAAACCGGACTGGGTCAGACCGATCGAATTAGACCGGCTCTTTTCTTTTCTTCTTCTCCTTTCCCTGCGCGCCACCTGACGCTTTCTCTCCCATCTCCATTTTCTCTCTCCTCTCTCCTCCCTTTACCGCCCCACCACCATCCCAACCTTCCCTAGTGGCTGGCGCGCCTCCAGGGACCATCCTTGCCGTTGATCGACACTCCAAGCCACCAGAATAATTGCCCCAAAAACTCCCCTGCACGCGTGTGACTCTTCAATTTTTCGAGTCGATTTTGGTCGATCCAGCCACCTATTGGACTGGGTCTTGTCCCAAAACCCATCTACACCACGAAAGCTTTCCATAGACACCAAGAACACAAAAATCCATTGAGCGGTTTGTCCAATTTTTGTCGGGAAGTTTTAACCCATTTCGACTTTTGGGCTAGATTTCTCGCAAACCGTGAACCCCACAAAAAATCCGAGAGTATCGATGTGCTCCCCTCGATGAGAGCTTTGCGGCAATACCCATTTCAAAATTTTCTGACACCGTTTTTCGATGGGCCCCACAAAACTTCGTAGTGTTTTTTTATCATTAAATGAGCCTAATAAATTCTGTAAAAATTATGTGCTAACCCCCATGTTGTGGCCTTTGCGTAGGTACACTCATTTTGTGGGAATTTAACAGTTGCTTGGGTCTGCAATTTCGGACTGGGCAAGCAGGCTATCGTGAAAGCTTCAGAATTGGGTTAAGGTTATAGGCTACCCCACCATTTTCAGATGCCCCGGAAGCATCCCAAGGGTCGGACTTGGCATAGGTAAACCCGAAACCTTATTTTTCTTAATTATCTAGTGCCTGATTTTGATTAAAAATCTATAAAATATTCGTGGCAGGTTAGAAAATTATAATTCCTTTTGTATTAGCTTAATAATATCGATAAGGACTATGGGACAAAGTTTTAGAATTTTTAGAGCTCATTTGGGTAGTTTTTGTAAAAGGATTAGTTGTAGGGACTAAATAGTAATTTTCCAAATTATGGTGGTTGACTGTTTGGATGGGCCCAGGAGGGGCCATGTGATGTGATTGAGTTGTAGATATGTGACTTGTGGATATAGAGTGCATTTTGAGCCCTTTTGCAGGTTGGGTAGGTCCTAGGTATAGGGAAGACAGCCGGATTTTCGACACGACTTAGGGTGTCTTTGGTCCTTTTTATACTTGTATTGAGTCAAATAATTTAAATGAAATTATCAAGTGAGCCGGAATAGCCTTCCTCCTCAGCTCAGCCACCGCAGTAACCTCGGTTAAAGTATGTGATTAAAATATTGATTTTAATTATAATTTCAATATTATTATATGTTCAGGCATGCCCATGCATCACTTATAAATATATATCTATGTAGTTAAACACTAGGCACATTTTATATTACATTCTTAATTAATGATATGTTATGGATGTTATTTTATGGTAATTTGGAGCAGTGTGCGTGTGTTGGCGTGTGTGAGGTGTGTGATATGGGTTATGGACAGGACAGGTAGATGCAGCTGGAGCTTGACTCGCTGAGACCTGATCCTTTATGGATAAGTTAGGGTAAGCATGACTCGAGATGATCTCACTGGCCCCAGCATTTGGTTTATTAAGGAAAAGTCCGGCTTGAGAGACACTCGCTGGTAGAGATTGGATTAAGAGAGCTGTATAGGGGATCAACTCCCGTATATGTACTGTCTGAATATTATTAGATGTGTGAGTGCTCTAAATTACCTTTTTGCTGTTATGATGTGATTTGTATGAAAATTATGATGGTGTTACATTCCACTCTTCAGGATGCATTAGCTTTAGATAGCTATAGAAATTATGGTTAAAATCAGTATTTTACTCTCTGAGTCGAACTATCACTCCTATTCACCTTATTTTTCCAGGATACAGGAGATTTCTTGTTGAGTTCTAACCTACCTCTCTCCTTCACAGACAATCTATTAATATTTGTTATGCTTGTATAATTTTACTAAATTCTAGACTCTGCATATGTTAGGAGTATTTTAATTAATTTGGGGCTATAATATAATATTATGTTGAATTTATAAGAACATTAAATGCATGTATGTGTGCGTGTGATTGGATTGGATGAGAGAGCTGAGATCCCATTTGATTTTATAGCATGATGAGTATGTGGAGGGTGAGCTGAGCTCCCCAATTTGTTATATATATTGTGCTTACAAGTTGAGTGAGTCAAAAACTCCTTGTTGTATGGTCTATATTATGGCCGCACTCTGTCCAGTTGAATTCTTGAAATCTGGCTTAAAATGGGCCTTAGGATTGAGTTAAGGAATAGTTAGGCTTACTATGGGCCTAGGGGGCTTTAGGCTAGCCCAGGTCCTAGTGCCGGTCTGGCCTATAGGTTGGGTTGTGACAAAATCATATCAAGCACAATGGCCAACGGGCAGACATAAAGCCTGTAGAATAACCATATTAGACATATATTGTCTACCAATGATCGCTCATGTGGTTAGTACTGCTATCTGTAGTCCCTAATTGGTATACCAATTAATCCAAGCTATATACATAAGTCTAAATATACTTTGGCCAAATTAGTGTTATTAAATATTTATGGACTTATTATTTCATGTTATGCACTATTAGTGCTCTATAGAAAATTTCATGTTATTTGGCAAATCATTTAGGTAACTTATATGTCATGTATCAAATAATTTCATGAACCTTTCTTAAGGTCTAGATTTTGTCCCCTATTTTTGCCTAGCAATTTGGTTAAGATGTAGGGTCTGTTTGACCACACTTTTTTCATGGAAGTTGTTTCTCTATATTTAAACTTTGATTGCTCGTTTTGAATCACTCAATTTGGAGTTTTAGAACTCAAGTTATGGTCAATTTTCCAAAACTGGTCCATTGACCCTTTATGTTTCCAGAACTAGGCAGATTCTGGAGTCAAACTTTGTCTAGTCATTTAGGCATGCTACAGTCATTTTTAGGTGTAATGCCCTTCATATGAGTTGTTTCCCTATGTCTTAGGGTCACTCAGGTTCAAGAATCACAATTTTTCAAGTTATGTAGGGTGAGTTATGGTCAATTAACTGACTTGGACTCCCTATGCCTTCAGGATTTCAGGTTCAGATCAGTGTTTTTGATTCCCATTTTAGGGTCATTACACTTAAAATTTGAGGAAAGTTCCTAAATCAAAATTGAAATCCTATTTCTTAAGTTTCCATAATAGTTTGGCTCATCCCAATTAGAGTTTCCTAATGGGAGATATGATATAAATAATGTTATGGGGTCATGTTGCTATATAGTTCAATTTCAGAATTTGGAATACTGAATTGTCCTAGTAAATTGTCCAAGTTCCATTAGGTTCTGAATTTTGGTCAAAACACCAAAATTGTAGTACTAGGTCTTATAGAGGTTTTGGCTTTGGATTCACTGCATTTGCAAGTTTTTGGACTGAGTTATGACATTTTTGCCAAAACTAGTCGGGTAGGTCAAAGTCCAGAATTTCAGGTCAGGTTCTGGTTCTAGTTAAAATTGTTAGCCTAAATTGTTCTAGCAAATTGGTTGGGTTAGAGTCCGAATTGGGCTCTATGTTCTTCATGAAAAATATGCTCCTATGTCTAAAATTTCCATTGGTTCAATAATCAAGTCATTCTGACCTTTCTAGAGTAAGTTATGCCCATTTGAACCTTTACTATTATATGGTCATTTTTCCAGGTCCAATAGGTGATTACCCAGATTCAAGCCAATTTTAGGTCATGTTAGGTTCAGTTTCTTGGTAGGGTCTCTTCATGAAAAATATGACATTTTGTCTTAGGTTCAATGTCCAATAGGCCTCATGCCAATTGGAGCAATGTGGCTCTACTTATGGTCACATAACCACACTAGATTCAAGGTCCAGAATTCCCTGCACAAAAAATAGCACTTCCAATCTTTAATTCCTCCCAACTATCAAACTTCAATCATATTTATTGCACTTCAAATAGTCAATAAATGGTCTCAACAACATTAGTTAGGAATCAATTCACAAAACCCTAAATTTTGGGTCAAAACCCTAACTACTAAAATTTTCAACTCATGCAACACCATGCAATTCAATTTCTACTACATGCAAATTCATCAAGAACACTACTAGGCAAGTTAATTCAATAAAAAATCATAAATCCCCAATTTCTCTCATGGCTGCCAAAATTTTGGTCTTTCAAATGCTCATCATATTCTTTCAATTTCATACAATTTCAACTCCTTTTAACATGCTTAGCATGATTAAAGAATAGAGGTAGGGAAAGTCTTGCACTAACCTCTCTTGTGACCAACTTTGACTTGCTAGAACTTCAATTAACTCCTCTTTCTTGGCTGCTAATAGCTTCCCCAAGGTGTAGAATTAAATTTTTGTGAAGACAAGTATAGGTTTTAGGGTGAGAATGGAAGGAAAATCAAGCTTGAAAGCTTGAAAAATGGAGGACAGTGATGGCTATGGTGGTTTGACCAAGGGAAGCTCAAGGAAGAAGATGATCACTTTATTCATTTAATTGATTTTGTCTCTATTTATATTTAGTTGTCTAATTATAATTGGTCATAATTTTAATGAGGTCATTATCTTGTCATGCTTATGTCATAATTAGCATTAAATTTTTATTCCTTCACTTTTCTTCTTTCCATTACATATTTCTTTTGAATTTTTCATTAAAAATTCTTTTATGATTTATTTTATTAATTTCACTTAACTCAATTGACATTTTGGTCAAAAATTACCTCTTCATTTGAAATGATCAAAATACCCTTCATCGGGTCATAATTTGTCTTTACCGATTGACATAAATTTCCTTGTATTTTCTTGACATTTTTATTGTCATTTAAATCTCATAAGACCTTCAATTAAATCCCAAATATTTATCTCATAGGGTTCCCTACGAGTCTGGGGTTGACAATTGTATTCATAGTCACTTCCCGTTAGGGTTATCCATCGCCGGAACCTCGGCTCCTTTAACTTATTGGCATTTCATTTCTTTTATTTTTCCTTAATTTTACTTGGTATTTATTCAATCAATTTACGTCTCATCACTCTAGTTTAAGTGTAATTCCAGACATCTTGGCTGTCCAAACAGACATTAGTCATCAGAACAGTAGAATGTACAAAACTACCTAAAGTGAGGACGTTACAAACCGAGGCATTACTTTGGGTCTCGAGAGCATTAAATGTTCAAGGCTATATATAGGAGGGGGGGGGGGTTCTTATTCTCTCCTTTCATTCTCTCAAGTCTTCAGTGAGTTCTTTTGCTTCTTTTCTTGTTTTTTTAGCGATGATTTTCATTTAGGTAATTACTTTGATATTTTTTCGATCGCCTTCTCTTCATTTACTTCAAAATGAATGGTACCGATGGTCAGAGAGAGGTGAGCCCACTTTCCATTCACGTTTCATGGACCTTGAAAGAAAATGAAGTAGTCAGACCAAGTGGGAGGGACGAGATTACTATTTTGACCTCTCACTCGTAAGTTTCGATCTCTAGGAAGGAAGCTCTTCCGGTGGATAAGGTAGCGTCAGTTTTTAATTGTTCTGATCTGGCCAAGATCGATCAAGAATACAACCTCCAGGCCTACACTTTCGAACTCATTTGGTGTAGTGGGGATCTCAGGGTCGATCACTTCTTCGAGAAGGGAGACCAGATAATGTTGTATGAGGAATAGTTAAAGGCCGGGCTACGCTTTCCCTTGGATCCATTTTATAAGGATGTCTTAAAGTACCACTGCGTTTGTATTGCCTAAGTACATCCAAACTCATAGAAAACTCTTGTGGCCTTTTGAGGTTTGTGCCGAGCCAAAGGCTTCAAGCCCACAGTGAAGGATTTTGCAAAACTACGCCAGCTCACCCGTCTAAAGAATGACGAATATTGGTTTTTCCAAGCGAAGCCAAACTATGGGCTCTTCATTGATCTTCCCTCCTTGATGAAAAACTGGAAAGATCGATTCTTCATCCTGCGGAGCAGAGATCCTTACGGTTTCGAGGGTATTCCATAGAGCTTGAATTACTTGGCCGAGAGGCTAGAAAAATAGATCAACCTCAATGAGGTCTAAGATGCAATGGTAAAAGAGCTAAAGAGCCAGGTGATCTCTTGTAGATTCTAGTGCTCCGACATGATCGAGGTTGAATTAAAATGGTGGCTAACTAATGTGATTGCCCAAGAGAAAGTCTCACCCCAACTCTGTAACCTCGGGCCTGGAAAGGGTAAAATCCAGGTCTCAAACCTCTTAACAATACGAACTCACTAACTTTGCTTTGTGCATAGGTATGGCTAAAGGCAAGGTTGATAAGGCAGCTCAGAAGGGAAAAAGAGAGCTTGCTAGAAAAGTATTAGAGACGAAAGAAGCTATTGCTGCTGCTGCGAAGGCCAAGCTGGAGGCTCAGAAACGAGCTTGGGTAGAAGAGACGAGCTTGCTAGCTTGATCTCAGGCCAAACCGGCTTCAAAGGGACTGATCCCTACCACAGAATAACCCATCGCACAACCTTCGGTCTCTGTCACTCAACCTCTGGTCACTGTTGCTTCAAAAGCTGGATCCTTAAGTCTGGTGATCCCATCTGGGTGACCACTCTCCCGGGGTGCTTCGATGCTAATTAGTTCATTGGAAAGGAATCGCACCGTGAGAGGCAACATAGACCTGACCTGGGTTACTGGAGCTTCAATTTGCCTCCCTAAAGACTGGGCTGAAATGGCCTAGGAGAGCATCGAAGAACTCTTCAGCCAGTCAATGAGTCTAAGCTTGGAAGCAATTGCTAGCTAGCATATGGTCAGTCAAAAGGTCAATTTTCTGAGAAGGGAGATGTCGAAGGAAGTTCAGGAGGATATAGGTTCCAAGAGTTAGCTTTCAGTTGCGAATGCTCGAATCTTGGAGCTTAAGGAACAAGCGAGGTCTGCTGAAGAATAAACAGCTCGGCTAGAAAAAGAACTTGAGGACGCGTAGGCTAGTCGAGCTACTGACCTAGCTAAATTTTTTGAGGAGATCAAGGTGAAAGAGAATGAGGCCTTGGAGAAGGAAGCTGGCGCTTATGTGCAGGCCCACGACAATCTCCTAGCCGAGTTGGTTAAACGTTATGCTAAGGAGGACTTCACTTGGCTCTAAAAGCTTGCTCCAGGTGTTGATGCTGAGAGAGATGATGAACCGGGGGAAGAGGGGGGGAGTGTTAATGTACCTAAAGATTGGGCTGGGGAGGACCTACCCACTGTGTGAGCTTTGTAAAATTTTGAATGATCTATGAAATATTTTTCTTTAAGATCAATCTTCTGATACTGTTTTTATTGAGATCGAGCTGTTATGAGACCATCATTTAATTATAAGTTTAGTACATTCAAAACCTTTAGAGATCGGACTAACAAAACCTAACACTGAACTAAAGCAAGCACATGCAATTGAACTTTATTGAAATCGGATAACCTTATGATCGAACTTTCAAGCTTAAAACAAAATAAGCAAAACATTATTGAGGTCGGATAATATACATGCGGGAATTGAGTTTTGAACTTGAAGATTAGAAAAATAAACATTTGAAAAATTGATTAACATTAAAACTGAAACAAGTATATAGGATAGAAGTCTTATGATCAGATATTGAATAATTTTTGAACTTTCAAATTTCTTTGTAAACATTTAGTTATTCGGGAGACAATTCAAAAACATTGAGTTCGGGAAACAATCTAAAGGAGTTCGAACAACCATCTGAACATCATTGAGTTCGGTTAGCCATCCGAACATCATTGAGTTTGCTCAGTTTTGAGATCGGTATGTTTTAAGAGCAATTTATTGAGATCGGGTAGCATTGAGATCGGACCTCCCATTAGGAAAAAAAAATTGAAATCTTTATGACATAACTTCATAGCTTGTAGGAAGAAAACAATTACATGATTAAAGTACAAAACACAGATTTATTGTCCGGCTAAAATATGATATCTACAGTTGTCCCTCTTTACATGTGTACCATTAAAGAAAATGAAGCTCTCTTTAAATGGGAAACATGTAACGACAAAGACTCATATTTTGGATGGACTAAACTAAATAAATTAAATGCTAAAATTAGGATCCATATGGATCTAGAATCTAGAGGTTCATGACAGGAAATTAAATTTCAGAAATTTAAAATCAACTTGGATCTTAAATCCAAAGGTTGATAACAGGAATTTTAAATTACTGAAAATTAAAATCAACCTAGATCTTGAATCCAGAGATCGATGGTAGGAAATTTAAATTGTAAGAAAATAAAATCAACTTGGATCTTGAATCTAGAGATTGATAACATGAAATTTCAATTACAAGAAAATAAAATTAACTTGGATCTTGAATCCAAAGGTTGATAACAGGAAATTTAAATTGTAAGAAAATTAAATCAACTTAGATCTTGAATTCAGAGGTTGATAACAAGAAATTAAATTGCAAGAAAATAAAACCAACTTAAATCTTGAATCCAGAGTTTTTGAACATGAAATTAAAATTGCAAAAAATTTAAAAACCATCTTGGATCTTGAATTCAGAGAGGTTAATAAAAATAAATAAATCGCAGGAAAATAAAATTAACTTGGATCTTGAATCTAAAGGTTGATAACAAGAAATAAATCAACTTAGATCTTGAATCCAGAGGTTGATAATAGGAAATTAAAATTGCAGAAAATTTAAAAACTAATTTAGATCTTGAATCCAGATATTGATAACCGAAAATTTAAATTACAGGAAAATTAAAATCAGCTTGGATCCTGAATCCAGAGGTTGATAGCAAGAAGTTAAATTGAAGGAAAATTAAAAATCAACTTGGATCTTGAATTCAGAGGTTGATAATAGGAAATAAAATTAACTTAGATCTTGAATCCAGATGTTGATGATAGAAAATTAAAATTGCAAGAAAATAAAATCAACTTGGATCTTGAATCCAGAGATTGATAATAGAAAATTTAAATTGCAGGAAAATAAAATCAATTTGGATTTTGAATCCAGAGGTTGATAACAAGAAATAAAATTAACTTAGATCTTGAATCCAACCGTTGATGACAGAACATTAAAATTGCAGAAAATTTAAAAACCAACTTGGATCTTGAATTCAGAGGTTGATAACAAAAAATATAAATTGCAGGAAAATAAAATCAACTTGGATCTTGAAACAAGAGGGTGATAGCAGGAAATAAAATCAACTTAGATCTTGAGTCCAGAGGTTGATAACAGAAAATTAAATTTAAAGAAAATTTAAAAACTAACTTGGATCTTGAATTCAGAGGTTGATAACATGAAATTTAAATTGCAGGAAAATTAAAATCAACTTGGATCCTGAATCTAAATGTTAATAGGAAGAAATTAAATTGCAGAAAAATTAATAACCAACTTTGATCTTGAATCCAAAGGTTGATAACAGGAAATTAAATTGCAAGAAAATAAAATCAACATAGATCTTGAATCCAGAGGTTGATAACAGAAAATTTAAATTGCAGGAAAATAAAATCAACTTGGATCTTGAATACAAAGGTTGATAACAAGAAATAAAATCAACTTAGATATTGAATCCAGAGGTTGATAACAGGAAATCAAAATTGCAAAAAATTTAAAAATCAACTTGGATCTTGAATCGAGAGGTTAATAACAAAAAATTTAAATTGAAGGAAAATAAAATCAATTTGGATCTTGAATTTAGAGATTGATAATAGGAAATAAAATCAACTTAGATCTTGAATTCAAAGGTTGATAATAGGAAATCAAAATTGCAGAAAATTTAAAAACCAACTTGGATCTTGAATCCAGAGATTAATAACAAGAAATTTAAATTGCAGGAAAATTAAAATCAACTTGGATTTTCAATCCAGTGGTTAATAGCAAGAAATTAAATTGTAGGAAAATTAAAAATCGATTTGAATCTTGAATCCAGAGGTTGATAACAGAAAATTTAAATTGCATGAAAATTAAAATCAACTTGGATCTTGAATCCAGAGGTTGATAACAGGAAATTTAAATTACAGAAAAATTAAAATAAACTTGGATCTTGAATCTAGAAGTTAATAGCAAGAAATTAAATTGCTAAAAAATTAAAAATTAAGTTGGATATTGAATCCAGAGGTTGATAATAAGAAATTTAAATTGCAAGACAATAAGATCAACTTGGATATTGAATCCAGAAGTTGATAACAAGAAATTTAAATTGCAGAAATTTAAAATCAATTTGGACCTTGAATCTAGAGGTTGATTGGAGAAAAATTAAAAATCAACTTTGATCTTGAATCCAGAGGTTGATAGCAGAAAATTTAAATTGCAGGAAAATTAAAAATCAACTTGGATCTTGAATCCGAAGGTTGATAACAAAAAATTTAAATTGCAGAAAAATTAAAATCAACTTGGATCTTGAACCCAGAAGTTGAGAACAGGAAATTTAAATGAAGATAAACAACTGTTACTAAGCATAAATGAATATGTTGATTTTGGGTTTTTACATGATGAATGTTTAATCATTAATTACTTACCAATAAATTTTCAAGTGTAGCTTAATGCTCAGGTGACAAAGCAAACCCAGTGGAGAAGTTTTACCCTGATCAAAAGTTCACTTAACTATGATCCTGAAACTGAATGATCGATGAAAGAAGTAAAAGTAGGCCCAAAGACAAGGCTTTTCATCTGTCTCCATTCGTTTTCCCTTTAGTCATTCAGAGGTTCCAAATTTTCATCCTCCTTTCTTATTTCATAGGAGCGCCTTTTCAAGTTTTCACTCCTAGAATTATTTATTTATTTATTTACTCACATTTACAGGATGCCCTTTTAGGTTTTCATTATTTCCTCAATTTACAGAAAGTGCCCTTACGAGTTTTCACCTTTTTTTTCCTCATCTTGCTAGGGGTGTCTTTTTAGGTTTTCACTCCAACATTTTTTTTATAGCGAATCGAGTCCCACTTCTTTGGGTATTATCTTGTGTCCATGTGTTGCTTGTCCAATAGTTATTTATCTCTGCAATCTCAAAGCAATATATATATAGTTGCTCGCATTTAAATTCTCATCTTATAACAAAACATTGATAAGTCAATAGCACATATGTTGAGATAAATGGGCTAGAGGGGAATTATGCATAAAGTATGAGAAAATTTATTTAAATTAGTAATAAGAAAGAGGATTACAGGAAAGGAATAGAAATTTTGAAGGAAAGGATATGAAAAAATCTCACGAATTCTTTTCAATTAACTTTCAGGCCTTTATTACCAGAGATACTAGTAATCTTCAAAAGAACCCATGTACCATGGTCACTCGTTGCCTTCTAACTTTGGCCCAACATTATTTGTCTATTTCCCGTTCTACTAGGAGTGCCTTTTCAGGTTTTCATCCCTAGCTTGTTTTTTTTTTTAACTCACTTTTACAGGATGCCCTTTCGGGTTTTCACCCTTCACTCATTTTACAGATAGCCCCCTTGCGGGTTTTCACCTTCTTTCCCTCATCTTATTAGGAGCGCCTTTTTAGGTTTTCAATTCTACATTTTTTTTTTGGTTTAGGCATAATACCTTTTACAGCATTCTTGTGACACCCCTTACCCATCTACAGTATATCCGAGTAAGTTATGTCACACGGTGTACCGGAACACTCTATTTTTTTTTTCAATTAATCTTTATCATAGTTTTGAATATAACTTGTGGAATATAATTTATTTAAGTCATTTATTGAAATCATAATTTATTTGAGGTTTCGAAAATTTTATAGAAAATTCAGCAGAGTACCGACTAAAAATGGAGAAAATAGTTCTTCGGAACCTGTGAAAAACACTTCCAATAGCCATATTCAATCATTCTCAAACTCCAATATCATCAAAATCTCAATATTTTTCAACAACATTTCTCAATCATTCATTTCTCATGGTACTCATATATAAGCAATAAATAAATACTCAAAATTTTCCATTCATAACCAAAATTTTCATTATTTACATGAACATCAAAATACATTACATAAGTTTCAATTATACAAAAGGAAATAAAAGTTAATTACAAAATACCAAAATGAAACCTAGTGTCCTACCAATGCACTGCAGATGGTGAGGTGACACGGACACTATGCAGAGCTGCAGGAGGTCTCACCCAGTCTGTGGTCTACTGGGCTCTCAGTCAGTATCTCCAGAACCTACGCATGGCAAAAGCAACGCGCTAAGCAATAATGCTTAGTGGTGCCAATAATAAAATAAAAGAAATAACAGGAAGTAATTATGCAGTGCATGCATTGATGTCTTACTTATTTTTGTACTTGTTATATTCATTATTTCGTTAAATTATCCTTTTTCATTTTTGGTTGCCCAAGTAACCTACACTAGAAGGCTGGACTGGATAAACGGGTAAACTGGCACTGGGTATCATGTACCTCGGGCCGTCACACCATCGGTCACATATGTGTCTCCCAGTGTGCAACAGAACAGCTAATAAGCTGTAATAACATTAGGCACGAGGCCAAGTATCAACATAATGTCAGAATTGCTAAAAGCCATGAAATCACAGAATGGCATAATGCCATGTGCAGTACTGCTAACTGAACCCTATTGGCATGCCAAACTATCCAAACTAATCTTGTTAGGTATACTAGGGCATTTGATGCTTTTGAATTTTGTCATTTTTGATTTTCAAGCTTTGGTGTTACTATTCACCTCATTGATCAACAAAAATGTTGACTTTTGCATAGAAAATAGGTACATTGGTTTTAACACTCCCAACATACCACATTTTGCATTCAAAACTTGTTGGCATTAATCACCAATACCATTTCTAAGTTTAAATCTAAGGAAGCAGAATTTTCAGTTTTTATACTCTAACTTTACTGTTCCATTAGTTACTGTTGCAGTGGGAATTTGAGGAAATGATAAACATGAAAGTTGTTCCTTATTTTGTCTAGTTGAATTTCTTTTTTTCAATCACTCCATTTGGAGTTTTGTAGCTCAAGTTATGGTCCAAAAACCACAACTGGCCGGATTGAAAAATTGCAGAACTGACCATATCTACAGTGCAGTGAACAGTGACTGCAACTGCCTTGTTGGATAGGTTCTGGTCATAATTTGGGGTATGTTTCTTCATGAAAGTTGTTGGTCTATATCTTAACTTGTTGCTGTAAAAATTTCAGGTCAATTGAGCCATTCTACAATGAGTTATGGTCAAATGAACAATCACTGTTTATTTGGTCATTCTGCAGAATCTGGTTGCAGGACATCCGGATTGGGGCAAGTTTTTGGTCCACTTGCTTTGGTCTTTTGGGCATGGTTTCTTCACCAAAATTGTGCCATTATGTGTCTAGTTTCATGTCCAATTGGCCAAACACCAATTGAACCTACACAGCCAAAGTTATGGCTGTCCAAGCAGGCTAGACTCACAGCCACACCTGCTGCTCTCACTAGGCAGCATGCCAAATCAGTTTGTAATGCTATAATTCACTCCAAATTATGGTCAAATCACCTCAAATGGTCACTAATTGACCATTAAAATGTTCATTCACCATTACATAAGTAAACCCTAATTTCTCTCTAAACCCTAATTCCTAATTTCTCCAATCTTACATTATACATACAACTAAGGTTTTTAATTCACTTATACACATCAAGGGACATCCCTAGATTTTAATTCCATTCAAAGCCATCAAACTCAAGAAAGTTCATGGCTGTCAAAAATTTGAAGAAACTCTAACATGTATAATTTGCTTCAAATTTTACAATTCCTTAACTTAAATTGATGTTCTAACAAGAATTAAAAAGAGTGAGAGAGAAAAATATGGCACTAACCTCACTTGAGAGCTTTTCAAGAGCTCTAATTCTTCACCTTTTCTCTTTCTTTTTACTGCCTAAGGGTTGTTCAAGGTGCAAGGATGAGTTTTAGTGAAAGGAGTAGGAGGGTTTATGGTGAAATGAAGAGGAAAATGGAGGTTTGGTTGAGAATCAATGGAGGGAGAGGGGAGAGGATTTTCGGCTGGTCTGGTTCAAAGGGAGAAGATGACTCTTTTTCTTTTATTTTCAGCCCCTTTTATTTGTTTTATGTGTATTTATTGCATGGTGATTGGTGGATAAATTTTAAATGACATCATTATGATGTCACAATTCTCATTAACTTACATTTCTTTTTACTTTTGTTTTCTTATTTTCATTTCTCATTTTTAATAAATTTTTCATCAATATTAATTCACATTTTATGTCATAAATTTCACTTACTTGACTGGACAAGTTGGTGAAAAATCATCTCTGAAGGTGAAATGACCAAAATGCCCTCCGTTTGGCTTAACGGGTCAAAATTGTCTGTACCGATTAAAAATTTTTTCTAAATATTTTCTTGGTATTCTAATGCCATAGGAACCTCAATGACCCTTCTCTGGAGTCCTAAAAATTATTTTATAATTTTTCCCCCGGGTCTAGGGCTCCTAGTTGCGAGAACCGCAACTTCTCACTAGGTTACCCATCACTTGGGCACCGGCTCATTTAACTTGGTTGTATTTTATTTCTAAAATTTTTTCTAAATTTTTCTTATTAATATTTGAGTTAATTATGGTTCCTCACTTTAGTTTAAATATTTTTCCGGACGTTCTAACTGTCCGGACTGACACCGGTCACCGAAACAGTAGAATGTACAGAGTTGCCACAGGGAGGGTGTTACAACTCTTCCCCTCTAATTTAAATTTCATCGTCGAAATTTACCTGATGCAAATAGTTGAGGGAACTGTTGCCTCATCGTCTCTTCACTTTCCCAAGTTGCCTCCTCGGTGTTGTGGTGCCTCCAAAGCACTTTCACTAGTGGAATCTGCTTATTCCTCAACTCTTTCACTTCCTGAGCCAGGATCCGTATAGGTTCTTCTTCATATGTCAAATCCGGTTGTACTTCAATTTCTTCCATGGAGATGACATGTGAAGGATCTGAGCGGTATCTTCTTAGCATAGACACGTGGAACACATTGTGGATCTTGTCCAGCTTTGGTGGTAAAGCTAGCCTGTAGGCTACTGGTCCCACACGTTCAATGACTTCATATGGGCCAATGAACCTAGGGCTCAACTTACCTTTTCTTCCAAACCTCAATACCTTCTTCCATGGTGACACCTTGAGGAACACTTTGTCGCCAACCACATATTCTATTTCTTTTCTTTTCAAGTCGGCATAGGATTTCTGTCTATCTGAGGCAACCTTCAGATTGGCTTTGATTAGTTTTACTTTCTCCTCAGTCTGTTTTACCAAGTCTGGCCCTACCAGTTTGTCTTCGCCCAATTCAGTCCAGCACACTGGAGTTCTACATTTTCTCCCATACAGTGCTTCATATGGGGCCATTTGGATGCTAGCTTGGTAGCTATTGTTGTATGCAAATTCTGCCAGTGGGAGGTATCTATCCCAACTTCCCTCCAACTCAATGACACAACCCCTCAGCATATCCTCAAGGACCTGACATATATTTCATGTTATTATTATCATTTTAATTCAATATTTGTATCAATTCCATTGGTTTCAATTGTTTACAGGATTACTCTTTACGATTGCCCATCCGTCTCGAGGATGGAAAGTCACATCTTTGAAGTGGAGTTGTGTACCCAAGGACTCATGCAACTTCTTCCAGAATCTCGATGTAAACCTTGGGTCTCGATAAGATATGATGGAAAGTGGAATTCCATGTAGTCTAACTATCTCACTGATATACAATTCTGCTAACTTCTCCAGTGAGTAGTCGGTCTAATCGCGAAATTGTCGACTTTGTCAATCTATCTACTATCACCCACACTGCATCATGTTTCTTCTGGGTGAGAGGTAGACCACTTACAAAATCCATGGTGACCCGCTCCCATTTCCATTCAGGTATGCGTATAGGCTGTAGCAAACCTGATGGAACTTGATTTTCTGCCTTGACTTGCTGACATGTCAAGCATTCAGTCACATAGTTAGCTATGTCCTTCTTCATACTGTGCCACCAATCTGAAGCTTGGATCATGATACATCTTTGTACTTCACAGGTGCATAGCATAAACACCGGTATGTGCCTCTTTCGAATCACGGCTTTCAATTCCCCATTATCTGGTACACATACTCTTCCTTTGTAGTAGAGACACCCATCTGCTTTCACCTCATAGTCAGTTGCTTTTCCCTCTGGGATTTTGCTCATAATAGCCATTAGCTTCTCATCTACTCTCTGCCCATCTAAAATCTGCAGAATTGAGTTTGGCCTCACTTGCAACTCAGCCAAAATAGCTCCATCTCGAACCAAAGATAGACGGGCATTCAATGATCTCAAAGCTGTGATGGATTTTCTGCTCAAAGCATCAGCAACTACATTTGCCTTCCCAGGATGGTAGTCAATTACACAATCATAGTCCTTCAGGAACTCAATCCATCGTCTCTGTCTAAGGTTGAGCTCCTTCTAGGTTGGCAAGTATTTCAGGCTTTTGTGGTCCGTGTAAATGTAGCACTTTTCACCATACAAGTAATGCCTCCATATTTTCAGTGCGAAGATAATTGCTGCAAGCTCTAGATCATGGGTAGGGTAATTTTGTTCATGTGGCCTTAGTGCTGGAAGCATAGCGACCACCTTCCCCTCTTGCATCAATACACACCTAACCCATTATGAGAGGCATCACTATAGACCACAAAGTCCTTTCTCGACCTTTGTTAACACTGGTGCCTCTGTCAACATAGCATTAAACTACTCAAAGCTGGTGCGACACTTGTCATTCAGTCAAATCGACATTCTTGTGTAACAACTTGGTCATTGGAGCAGCTATTAAGGAAAATCCCTTCACAAATCTCCTGTAATACCCAGCTAGCCCCAAGAAGCTTCTGACCTCAGTTGTATTTCTGGGAGGCTTCCATTCCATCACTGCTTCTATTTTCTTGGGATCCACCTTAATCCCTTCAGCTGACACTATGTGTCCAAGGAATGCAATCTCATTCAACCAGAAGTCACACTTGGACAACTTAGCATACAGCTTCTTTTCTCTCAGGGTTTGCAGAACAATCCTCAAATGCTCATCATGTTCTTCCCTGGTCTTGGAATACACCAAAATATCATCAATAAAGACCACTACGAACCGATCTAGGTATGGATGGAAGATACGGTTCATAAGGTCCATAAATGCTGCTGGTGCATTTGTTAGGCCAAAGGGCATCACCAGAAACTCATAATGCCCATACCGGGTCCTGAATGCAGTCTTTGGCACATCTGCATCCTTCACCCTCAACTGATGATACCCTGATCTGAGATCAATTTTAGAAAATACTCCTGCTCCCTTCAACTGATCAAACAGATCATCAATTCTAGGCAACGGATATTTGTTCTTCACAGTCACTTTATTCAACTGCCGGTAATCGATGCATAACCTCAAAGTCCCATCCTTCTTTTTCACAAACAGCACTGGAGCTCCCCATGGTGACACATTAGGGCGTATGAACCCTTTATCAAGCAACTCTTGCAACTGAGTTTTCAACTCCCTCAATTCAGTGGGTGCCATCCTATGAGGAGCAATGGAAATGGGTGCTGTACCCGGCATTGTCTCAATAGCAAATTCAACTTCCCTTTCTGGTGGCAAACCAGGCAACTCTTCAGTAAATACCTCTGGGAAGTCTCTTACTGTGGGTATATCACTCAGGTTTGGCTTAGCCTGCCTAGTGTCCACCACATGTGCTAGGTAGGCTTCACAGCTTTTTCTCATCAGTTTTCTTGCAGCTATGGCTGAGATAACATTGGACAAGAAATCTGTCCTTTCCCCCACAACTGTAATCTCATTACCCTCAAGAGTTTTCAAAGAAATTCTCTTCAATTTACAATCAACTATTGCTTGATGACGTGACAACCAGTCCATTCCCAAAATCACGTCAAACTCGTGGAAGGGCAACTCAATTAGATCTGTCGAGAATTCATACCCCTGAATCCTTAACGGGCAACCCTTGTACACTTTGTTCACCACTACACTGTGGCCCAATGGATTAGTGATCAGAATGTATTGGTCACTCTCCCCTACTAGTATGCCCCTTTCTACGGGTTGGTTGATGCAGATGTATGAATGAGTGGATCCTGGATCCACCAATGCATGCATAGATGTATTGTAGAGGGAGAACGTACCCCTGATGACGTCCGGGGCATCTTGCTCCTCCTGGGCTCTCATGGCATATGCTCTGGCAGGTGGTCTACCCTCAGGCCTCTCTGGCGCTCGGATGCAGGCCTCGTGATGGTCCCACCGCCTCAGTTTACAGTTTCCTACCCCTTTGTGGTGCAGGAGCAGGTCTGTCTGCTTGTGTTGGAGCAGCTGTAGTAGTTCTGCGTGGACAGTTCCTCAACTGATGCTCTGTTGACCCACACCTTAAGCAGGCACCAGTCACTCTCCAACACTCCCCCTTATGCCACTTCAGGCAATGTGGACATGCAGAAGTTGCTGGGGCTGGTCCCCTGAACCCCATCCCTGGAGAGCTGCCCACCGATGGTGTGGACTAACCTCTCCTAGGGTTAAACTGTGGCCTGGGCCCCTGAGACTGACCCTGACCTTGTGGCTGACCTGAACTCTGTGCAGGTGGACCCTTGAACTTCTTCCCAAATGCAGGAGATGAACTAGACTGACCTGGGCCCCTCTTCTGCTGTCTCTCTCTTCTGGTCTGCTCACTTATTCTAACCTTTTCAACCTTTATTGCAGCTTCCATTAACTTGGTTAAGTCTGTAATTCCCAAGGCAGTGATCATGATCTTTATATTATCATTTAATCCCTCTTCAAATCTCTTACACCTTTCAGCTTCATTAGGGACTATCTCCCTTCCATAGCGGCTCAATCTAACAAATCTCTTACACCTTTGGACCATAACTTGAGCTACAAAACTCCAAATGGAGTGATTCAAAAAAGGAAATTCAACTAGACAAAATAAGGAACAACTTTCATGTTTACCATTTCCTCAAATTCCCACTGTAACAGTCACTAATGGAACAGTAAAGTTAGGGTACAAAAACTGAAAATTCTGCTCCCTTATTTTTAAGCTTAGAAATGGTATTGGTGATTAATTCCAACAAGTTTTGAATGCAAAATGTGGTACATTGGGAGTGTTAAAACCAATGTACCTATTTTCTATGCAAAAGTCAACATTTTTGTTGACTAATGAAGTGAATAGTGACACCAAAACTTGAAATTCAAAAATTGAAGAATTCAAAAGTATCAAATGCCCTAGTATACCTAACAAGATTGGTTTGGATAGTTTGGCATGCCAATAGGGTTCAGTTAGCAGTACTGCACATGGCATTATGCCATTCAGTGATTTCATGGCTTTTAGCCATTCTGACATTGTGTTGATATTTGGCCTTGTGCCTATTGTCATTACAGCTTATTAGCTGTTCTGTTGCACACCGGGAGATGCATATGTGACCGATGGTGTGACGGCCCGAGGTACTAGATACCCAGTGCCAGTTTACCCGTTTATGGTTACTTGGGCAACCAAAAGAATGAAAGTGGATAAAGTTAACGAAATAAATGATTATAACAAGTACAAAACAAGTAAAACATCGATACATTCAATGAATATTTATTTCTATTATTTCTTTCTATTTTATTATTTGCACCACTAAGCATTATTGCTTAGCGCGTTGCTTTTGCCACGCGTAGGTTCTGGAGATACTGATCGAGAGCCCAGTAGACCGCAGACTGGGTGAGACCATCCTGCAGCTCTGCATAGTGTCCGTGTCACCTCACCATCTACAGTGCATTGGTAAGACACTAGGTTTCATTTTGGTATTTTGTAATTAACTTTTATTTTCCTTTGTGTAAATGAAACTTATGTAATGTATTTTGATGTTCATGTAAATAATGAAAATTGTGGTTATGAATAGAAAAATTTGAGTGTTTATTTAGTGCATATATATGAATACTATGAGAAATGAATGTTTGAGTAATGGAAAGGTTGTTGGAAGATAATTGAGTCATTGTTGATGATTATTGGAGTTGAGAATGATTGGATATGAATATTGGAAGTGTTTTTCACAGGTTCCGAAGAACTGTTTTCTCTATTTTTAGCCGGTACTCTGCCGGATTTTTTTATAAAATTTTCGAAACTTCAAATAAATTATAATTTCAATAAATGACTTAAATAAATTATATTTCACAAGTTATATTCAAAACTATGATAAAAATTAATTAAGGTGAAATAGAGTGTTCCGGTACACCGTGTGACATAGCTTACTCGGATATACTGTAGACGGGTAAGGGATGTCACATTTAGTGGTATCAGAGCACAGTTTAGGCGTTTCTGGGCCTAGATTGAGTCCATACCATGCATTGCATTTGTAAGAGTCGAGGTGACACTAATGCAGATCTGTTTGTCTTTGTTATTTTGAATAGGATATGGACCCTTCATCTCAGAGGGCAGTTGAGGAGGAAGTGGAGAGTCATGCTCCACCTGCAGCAGCTGAGACTGGGGGTATGGGAGAACCTGCTCACTTGACTCAAGCGAGCACATTCAGCCTCCACAGGCCATGTTCCAGCAAATGGCCGAATTCTTCAGACAAATGGCCAGGGTAATACCAACACCACCACCACCACCACCTCCACAACCGAAATCACACCTGGAAAAATTGAGAAAGTTTGGAGCAGTGGACTTCTTTGGCAAGAGAGAATATGATTCTGTTGCAGCCGAAAATTGGTTGAACAGAACAGGCAGAGTTTTAAAACAACTCCACTGCACTCCAGAGAAAAACCTAGAAGCTGCCATATCTCTGTTGCAAGATGATGCATATGAATGGTGGGATACTGTGTCCAGTGAAGTACAGCCAGAAGTAATAACTTGGGACTTCTTCCTCTCCGAATTTAAGAAGAAATATGTGGGTAGTGTATACCTGTAAGAGAGAAGAAGAGAGTTCATTAATCTGAGGCAGAGACAATTGCCGTGGTAGAGTATGAAAAGGAATTCGTTAGATTGAGCCGCTATGGAAGGAGATAGTCCCTAATGAAGTGAAAGGTGTAAGAGATTTGAAGAGGGATTAAATGATAATATAAAGATCATGATCATCGCCTTGGGAATTCTGAGACTTCACCAAGTTAGTGGAAGTCGCAATAAAGGTTGAAAAGGTTAGAATAAGTGAGCGGACTGTAAGAGAGAGACAGCAGAAGAGGGGCCCAGGTCAGTCTAGTTCATCTCCTGCATTTGGGAAGAAGTTCAAGGGTCCACCTACACAGAGTTCAGGTCAGCCACAAGGTCAGGGTCAGTCTCAGGGGCCTAGGCCACAATTTACCCCTAGGAGAGGTCAGTCCACACCATCGGTGGGCAGCTCTCCAGGGATGGGGTTCAGGGGATCAGCCCCAGCAACTTCTGCATGTCCACATTGCCTGAAGTGGCATAAGGGGGAGTGTTGGAGAGTGACTGGTGCTCGCTAAGGTGTGGGTCAACAGCATCGGTTGAAGAAGCGTCACATAGAACCACTCTGTTGCTCCAACACAAGCGACAGACTGCTCTCGCACCACAAAGGGGTAGGAAATCGGCAAATTTGACGATGGGACCATCTCGAGGCTCATCCGAGCCGGCGAAGAAGGCGGATAATGGACCACCTGCCAGAGCCTATGCCATTAGAGCCCAGGAGGAGCAAGATGCCCCGGACATCCTCAGGAGTACGTTCTCCCTCTACAATACATTTGTGCATGCATTGGTGGATCCAGGATCCACTCATTCATACATCTGCATCAACCTACCCGTAGAAAGGGGGATACTAGTAGGGGAGAGTGACCAAGACATTCTGGTCACTAATCCATTGGGCCACAGTGTAGTGGTGAACAAAGTGTACAAGGGTTGCCCGTTAAAGATTCAGGGGTATGAATTCTTAGCAGACCTAATTGAGTTACCTTTCCATGAGTTTGACGTGATTTTGGGAATGGACTGGTTGTCACGTCATCAGGCAATAGTTGATTGCAAATTGAAGAGAATTTCTCTGAAAACTTCTGAGTGTAATGAGATCACAGTTGTGAGTGAAAGGACAGATTTCCTATCCAATGTTATCTCAGCCACAGTTACAAGAAGAATGATGAGAAAAGGCTGTGAAGCCTACCTAGCACATGTGGTGGATACTAGGCAGGCTAAGCCAAACCTGAGTGACATACCCACAGTAAAAGACTTCCCAGATGTGTTTTCTGAAGAATTACCTGGTTTGCCACCAGAAAGGGAAGTTGAATTTGCTATTGAGACACTGCCAGGTACAGCACCCATTTCCATTGCTCCTTATAGGATGGCACCCACTGAATTGAGGAAGTTGAAAACTCAGTTGCAAGAGTTGCTTGATAAGGGGTTCATATGCCCCAGTGTGTCACCGTGGGGAGCTCCAGTGCTGTTTGTAAAGAAGAAGGATGGGACTTTAAGGCTTTGCATTGATTACCGGCAGTTGAATAAAGTGACAGTGAAGAACAAATATCCGTTGCCTAGAATTGATGATCTGTTTGATCAGTTGAAGGGAGCAGGAGTATTTTCAAAAATTGATCTCAGATCAGGGTATCATCAGTTGAGGGTGAAGGATGCAGATGTGCCAAAGACTGCATTCAGGACCCGATATGGGCATTATGAGTTCCTAGTGATGCCCTTTGGCCTAACAAATGCACCAGCGGCATTCATGGACCTTATGAACTGTATCTTCCATCCATACTTAGATCGGTTCGTAGTGGTCTTTATTGATGATATTTTGGTATATTCCAAGACCAGTGAAGAACATGATGAGCATTTGAGGATTGTTCTGCAAACCCTGAGAGAAAAGAAGTTGTATGCTAAGTTGTCCAAGTGTGACTTTTGGTTGAATGAGATTGCATTCCTTGGACACATAGTGTCAGCTGATGGAATTAGGGTGGATCCCAAGAAAATAGAAGCAGTGATGGAGTGGAAGCCTCCCAGGAATACAACTGAGGTCAGAAGTTTCTTGGGGCTAGCTGGGTATTACAGGAGATTTGTGAAGGGATTTTCCTTAATAGCTGCTCCAATGACCAAGTTGTTACACAAGAATGTCAGATTTGACTGGAATGATAAATGTCAGACCAGTTTTGAGAAGTTGAAGGCTATGTTGACAGAGGCACCAGTGTTAACACAACCAGTGTCAGGAAGGGACTTTGTGGTCTACAGTGATACCTCACATAATGGGCTAGGGTGTGTATTGATGCAAGAGGGGAAAGTGATCGCCTATGCTTCCAGAAAGTTAAGGCCACATGAACAGAACTACCCTACCCATGATCTAGATCTTGCAGCAATTATCTTCGCACTGAAGATATGGAGGCACTACTTATATGGTGAAAAGTGCTACATTTACACAGACCACAAAAGCCTGAAAGGTTAACTACACTATCAAGATACATCTTCCACATGCCACTTTGCCCCTCAGTTTCCTCGCTTATCTCATTGATATGCTCATCGGGAAATTCAAAGTCTAAAGCCTCATAATCATTAATAGGATTCTCTGCCAGGAGGTCTGCTATCACACTTCCTTTCACTACTGTTTTTATCATATATACTGGGAGAGTATGACTTGCCATTTTGCTATCCTTTCTGGCACAAATGGGCTTTCAAAAACATATTTGATTGGATCCATCCTGGATATAAGCCATGTTTGATAATTGAACATATAATGCTTGAATCGGTTTATGGTCCAAGCCAATGCACAGCAGGTTCTCTCCACAAATGAATACCGTGACTTGCATTCGTTGAACTTTTTACTTAGGTAGTAGATGGCTCTTTCCTTTCTTCCTGTGTCATTGTGTTGCTCTAGGACACATCCCATAGTAGTCTGTTGAACTACCGTGAATAAAATCAATGATTTACCCACCACTGAAAGAACTAGTATAGTTGGGTTTGACAAATATTGCTTGATCTTATTAAAGGCCTCTTAGCACGCTTCATCCCACTTTGAGGTGTTATTCTTCTTTAGCAGCTTAAAAATGGGTTCAGCTTTGGCTATGAGATTAGAGATAAATCTGGAAATGTAATTCACTTTTCTCAGAAAACTATGCACATCCTGTTTTATCTTCGGGGGTGGCATTTCTTGGGTAGCTCTAAATTTGTCTAGGTCAATTTCTATCTCTTTCTTACTAATTATAAATCCCAGTTGTTTTCCTGACTTTTCCCCAAATACACACTTTACCAGGTTTAGTTTCAGCCTAAATTTCCTCAACCTCTCAAACACTTTTCTCATCACCTGTACGTGGCTTTTTGTTCCTCTAGACTTAATGATCATATCGTCCACGTAAACTTCTATTTCTTTATGCATCATGTCATAGAATAATGTGACCATGGCACGTTGGTAGGTAGCTTCAGCATTTTTTAATTCGAAAGGCATAACTTCGTAATAAAATATTCCCCATTGAGTGATGAAAGTAGTCTTCTCCTTATCTTCTTTATCCATTAAAATCTGATTATACCCTGAAGCTCTATCGATGCATGAACATCTCCTTAATCCTACTGCATTATCGACCAGCACATCAATGTGGGGGAGCGAGAAGTCATTTTTTAGGCTCCCTTATTAAGATCTTTGATATCCACGCAAACTCTCACTCTACCATCCTTCTTCATTATAAGGACCACATTCGCTACCCACTTAGGGTACTTTACAACTTCTAGGAACCCAGCCTCATATTGCTTCTTGATTCCATCTCTAACTTTTAGCAGTGTGTTGGGACCCATCCTTCGCAATTTTAGCTTTACTGGCACTGTCCTTGGAATCAGAGGAATCTTATGAGTGACAATTTGAGGATATAGGCCTGGCATGTCGTCATATCTCCATGAGAAAATATCCATGAACTCCCATAATAACTGAACCATATCCTCCATTTTCTCATTATCCACCACTTTGAGTTCTTTCTTATTCTCTTCTGTCCCTAAGTTTAGGGTGTTCATCCCATCTCCACAAGCCATAAGGCTAGGTTCGTCTGATTCTCCCCACCCTATTATTTCCCTCAAGGGTACACACTCTTCTTCCTCCTCAAAATTACTAGTATCCATGGTGATTATTGGTCCTTCAAAGTTAATTTGAGGAATCTCAGAATCAGTTGAATTATTTTGGTTTGGTTGATCATCAGTTTTGAAGAAATTAAAAATATGGTGATTAAAGAATAAGATTTAACAAATAAAGCTGAAAGAAAAGACTGGACAAAAAATTTTGGAAAATGCATTATCAATTTATTAATGTTTGATTATAAGATAGTGTCCATTTACAAAATTTGATCCCACTCGACACAATGGACCAAGTGTTCAAGTGTTAGCAACTAAGTATATATTACTCACAGAATAGCATTGGGATATCTTCAGCTTCCTAATTGTCCAACTCCTGATTCTTTTCCATCTGCACAATCAGCATTTCCTGGGCTAAACTGGGTTGCAAGGTATTGATGAATATGTCTAGTAAGGGTTCATCCTCTTCCCATTCATCAATGCTTGGCAAAGGATGGGTAAAAATGTTCTCAATTTGGGGAATAACTCCTTTTTATTCAAGCAATCAATCAAACCTCTGGCCACGGAGCATATATCTCATCCTGAACCTTTCATCCATTGGAGCATCCTCTTTATATATGATCCCACAATGCCTCTTCCTCTAGGCGATAGATATGGGTTCCACCATTCCTTGCAACCTAGTGCCTAAACCTTTTCCTTGCTTTAACATCACTTTTGCCACCATGCTGGTGATTCCCCAGCCATGGGTCCCCCTTGTAGTTCAATAGCTTGAAAAGAGCTCTCCAAAGCTTGCTCAGTTGTCTCTATGTAAGGGATAGCTTGTGGCTAAGTTACTAGCAGAGCTTCCTCTCCCCTGACTGTAACTATCTTTCCATCCATGACGTACTTGATCCTCTGATATAGAGTTGAAGGGACAACGTTAGCAGCTTAAATCCATGGCTTCCTTGGCAACATGGTGTACTCTAGCTGGACATTCATCACTTGAAAAGTGACGTCAAAAGTACAGACTCTAGTTTGGAGTAGGAGCTCAATACCTCTTAACACATCTCTCTTTGTTCCATTAAAAGCCCTTACAATCATGTTGTTGTGGAGCATCAAAGATGGTTCCACTGGGAGCCTGGCTAAGGTGGCACTCGGCAGTATATTTAATGCTGATCCATTATCAATCAAAACTTTGGCTACCATACACCCTTTGCACTTACCTATCACATGTAGGGCCTTAGTGTGCTTGAAGCTAGCAGGGTCAATTTCATCATTTGAAAAGGTGATGAAGTTTGATGCCTGTATTTGTCCAAAGATCTTCTCGAATTGTCCTAGGGTGATATCGGGAGTCATAAAGGCCTGATCTAAAACCCTTCGTAATGCCTGGCGATACACATATGAACTCAATATTAATGATAGTAGTGAAATTCTAGCGGGTGTTCTCCTCAACTGTTCAATCACATTATACTCGCTTTATTTCATTATTTGTAAGAGCAACTCGTTTCCATCCCTCTCTTTGCTGATTTATCCTTTATCTGCTTTCTTATTACCCTCTTCACTGTTCCTCAGTAGCTCTTCTTCTTTTCCCTTTCCCTTCTTCTTTTTGGGCTTCTCCTAGCCATAACATCGCTCACTCCTAATAATGTATTCGATTTCTCCTTCGAGTACGGGAGGGCTAATGGTAGGCTTCATGGTTTGTGAGGCTAGTTTAGGCTCAGGTCTACACATTGACTAATTCACAGTTGTGTCACTCATGGTAGAGGATGGTCCTGTGAAAGTGAGTTTGAAGTGGGAATGGGGGGGGGGGGGTGGTAAAGGATGGTCTGGATGAGGAGATTGGTTAGGTGTAAGTATGGTTAAGAGCTGGAATAGATAAGCTGCACATGGTTTCTTGGGTAAAGACTTGGAAGTCATAATTGTATGGCACAGTATGGGCATTGGTCACAGGAAGCTGTGGGGGTGTTCTGATGATGACTCTTGGTAGGTTTGATGAGGTTGGCACTGGGGGAAAGGAAAACATAATTTTGGGCCCCTGACTACCCTGATTTTCTTCAGTTGTGTTTACTCCCCCTTCTTCCTTTAATTTCATCTTCTTTTGACACCTCAAGATCTTAAACTTTATCAATCTGGCCACCTCATCTTTAAACTTTATACAATCCATGATCTCATGATTGGGTGCACCCCCGTGAAAGGTGTAACCTGTCCCAGAGTAGCCATCTTCCAACCTTAGAGTTTTAGGGCTAAGATACCCCTCCTTCATAATCAGTTCAAAAATTTCTTCAAAGAATGGGGCCAATTGCTCTATTTTAGGTACCAGATCCTCATTTATGGACTTAATCATATTTACATTACCTCTTTTTCCTGCATCATGGTTGTGCAAGGAATTCGTTCCCATATTTGGACTTGTAGCATTTCCCTCTATCTTCAGCTAACCATTTCTTATAAGGGATTGTATCCTGTCCCTCAATGCCCTGCAATTGTCAGTTGTGTGACCAACTATCCCACAATGATACTCACATCTTACATCAAGATTGTACCATCTAGGGTATGGTGGTTGCAAAGGGTCCAGTGGTATGGGGACAATTTGGTTAATGCTTAGCAAATAGCAATAAATCTTACTTAGAGGCATAGGTAAAGGCTGGTCTAGATTCTTGGGTGGTCTGGTATTGGTTTGGGGAGCTGTTGGAGTTAGTTGGGTTGATAGTCTAGGGGCATAATTGGTTTGTGGTGGAAATTATGGGCGGGGGTGAGGATAAGCTTGGAATTGTGGTGGGATATTTGCCACCATTGAGTTCTGAGAAGGAAATCGAGGACGGTAGATATTTTATAGAGGACGAGGCTGATAGGCTTATTGTGTTACTGCATGCACCTCCCCTTCTCTCCTTTTTGCAGAATTGGCATTTCTCTTTACAGAACTTTCTCCTACTATTTCTTGCAACCTCCCCAATCTCAAGTTTGCTTCAATCCTTTCCCCGGTCTGTATGATATCTGCAAAGCTGTTAGAGGTGTTCCTGATCATTAGGTTGAAGTAAGGAGCTTTCAACTTCTCGATAAATAGAGAACAAAGCTCATTATCTGTTACTGGTGGATACACTTTTGCAGCCTTTTCGTTCCACCTCTAGGCATACTCCTTGAAACCTTCCCCTTCTTTCTGGACCAAATTCTAGAGGTCCCTTCTGGTTGAGGCCACATCACAATTAAACTTATATTGCTTTAGGAAAGCATCAGCTAGGTCTTTCCACGAGTGTAATTTGCTCCTATCCAGCTGGACATACCATCGCAGAGCTAGACCAGAGAGACTTTCATTCAAGAAATGGATCAGGAGCTTGTTATCATCAGTCAATGCCAATATCTTAGCTATATAAGTAGCTAGATGAATCCATGGATCTACATTGTCACTGTATTTTTCAAACTTAGGAACCTTAAACTTTAGGGGTACCACAATGTCGGGCCATAGGAACCGTAAAGCTGTAAAGCTGTTAAATCAATCGAGCCATACATGTTCAAACCTTAAATAGCCCTGAGTTGCTCTTCAAGGGCTGTTAATTTTTCATTTTCTACTTTCTCCTTTTCTTTCCCTATTCCAATAAGCCCACACGCCATTCCCCCTAATGTGTTAGGGACTGGTGAATAATATTCAGCACAGGAAAGGTTTTGGTTGTAAGGCTGGTTAGTGGGAGAAGCTGGTTCATTTACTTGGAACGTTGGAACATGTGGATTGGTAGCTGATTCGGTTTTTAGGTGTTGGAATGTGAAGGAAGTTCAAGCTTGATCTTGAAAGCATTAGGGATTTGAATCCGCAGTCGTTATTGGTGGAATTGCTAATGGCAAACTTGGGTCGCGAGGTGGAATTGTTGCTTCTTTATTACGTACCATCTTTCTCATTAACTGTATTAGTTTTGAGACATGCTCTTTTAGCTCATAGACTTGTCCTTATAAACTTCAGACTTGTTCTTGTTCTTCCATTATTCTTCTCATCCTGGATCAGGTTAAGTAAACTCTTGTTGGGACAACAGATTGCTTCACTAGGTTTGCCTTGTTTTGAGCAATGTTGACTTTTTCCTACGAGTGAATGCATGCATTTGTTTAATTTACCTAAGATTTCTTTATTTTAATGATTTTTTATATTTATTTGGAAGGATACAATGATAAATAATTGTCAAAACTGTATTTGTAAAGGGTAATTCAAATCAACTCTGTGATGGCATCATTCAATAGTCATACTATGAATGACAGGGTTATGCACGTATCCATGATACTTGTTCATGTAATGCTCATGACTTTTTGCATAGCCCTAACGAGGATGGATCCCACAGGGGTTATGCTATTCATTTGTGAAGGCACAAAACATGTTTTGTTTAATTCTTTCATTGTATTAGAAAATTCAATCGTTTTTTTACATTATTAATCACATTATAGAGTCCAATTACTATCTAGGTTCAAGAAAACTCTTCAGGATGCTATGACATTTCTTGAGGTATTCATATAATCTCTCTTCTTGTTTTGCTGGATCAAATGTTTGCAGGGCATATTCTAATTCTGGTAACAACTCTTGCTTTCTTTGGGCGGCCATCCTCTCTAGCTTGTTCACATTTTCTTTTAATTCTTAATAGAGTTTGGCTTGGTGTTCCTTTTCTGCCTTTTCTTTAGCATATTCCTTCAAGATATCATTGATTAACTATGCTTGCCCATCGCTTTCCTGCTTACACTTGGCCACTGGCATCTTTTGATGATCCAGTTTTTTTTGTAGTTTATTGTTTTGTATCTTGGCTTCCTTTACCTATCCTCGTAGCATGAATTTCTCTCGCTCCCACTGAGCTTTATGCTTCTTATATTCTGGCTCTATTGCTGCCACCTCTTCTCTGACTCTTTTCCCTTCATTCTTTACAGCTTGCTGAATGCTGTAGGCAGATTGATCTTTTTTTTTTGTTTCTAATTGCTTAACTCATTCCTTCAACCATTGGTTCTCTAATATTATATTTTGGAAAGGAAGTTCCAACCTAGCTTGAGCTTCTTCAGAATAATCCTCAATAGTGTCTTTCTGAGGCAATTTATTTTCTGGACCCATCAACTTAGGAACTCTACATCCTCTAACTCTCTTTTCCCTCTATATGGGGTAACCTTCTATTATGCTTGGTCCCTTAGGTGACCCATCCATCAAGGTTATTTTCTCCCAGGACTTCTATAAAAGTTTTAGTTCATCTCCTTTATTGTCTTCATAATAAAAATGAACTGTGAAAAGCTGTCTTGTGTGTGGAATAAACTAGGTGGAATCGAACTGCCTCATCACTAGAGGTGGTATGTAGCTTGTACATCCAGTCACTCCCAGCAAGGGTAAGAATTGATAGTCCCCTGTACTAAATATGAAAGGCTGACTTAGATTCTATAATTTTCTACAGTAATAGTTTTGATTGTTATTACTCAGAATAATCTCTTGCCACTATCATTTGTTCTTCTCGCTTATCGCTATCCTTAACATTTTTTCAATAAGCGACTGATCCGAGTACCAAGTCAGCCCTTTGGTCTCCCATGGGCAGAAATAGCTTAATACAACACTTCAAAATTCCTTTATCCTTCTGTCAGTAGTATGTTAGAGTCAGAAAACTTTTAGCAATGATGGTAGGGATTAGGTTGATGTTCTTCTTCTCAATTGCCCAAAATAGCTCTACAACATTTCGGCTTATTATCTCTAGGGGTTCTAGTACAAAATCATCCCATAGATACTCAAAGCAAGTGTCGGAAGAATAACCTCCCACCTTCCATTCTAAATATGTTGGTCTAAGATCTTCTTGATATAAGTCCAAGACCACCCATAAGAATTCCCTTTGGCAGTTTCCTTAGCTCTTGCTTCCTTAGCTCTTGCTTCCATAGCTTGAACTCCTACTATACTAGAGAATCGTTTCCATGTTTGCCTATAATCAGGATGAAGGTAGACACAATTCTAGGCTACATAAGGGATCTCTAATAACGCCTAATATTCCTCTATCGTTGGGGTCATATCAACGTCATTAAAAGAGAAGACCCTATAGATGGGATCCCATGTGGATAACAATGCCTTCAAAATAGAACCCTACTTAACCCATGCCAAAGCGGTTATTTTTCCATATTTACCCTTGAACTTTTTTTGGATGTGTGTGGGAAGCGATTTCCAGTAATTAAGCAATCCATCAAAATTGGTTGATCTTACTTCAATCTTTGCAGGATCAAATGGGGGTAATGAGTGGACTCCTACTTCAATGTCACTTTGCTTTGCCTATATGGATTTTGAATTTTGAATTAAACTATACCACTGTTGGGCATTTAGCTCTTGCCTCATGACCTCTTCAGCTGACTAACTTGAGGATGCCATCAGGGACTTTCTTATTTACCCTTTGCAAATAGCTTATGATTCCTATACTTAAAAGAAAAAATAGTTAGGACATAAAAATGTAAATGCATCACTTAAGTAATTGTGAGTCATACTGTTAAAGTCTATAATGTCTATGCGTCTATCAAAGTAGGAAGGCGTTTAGACTACTTAAATAGTATGACTCAAAATTACTCTTTTGTCAAAATATAAAGTGAAAGAAGAGAAAATATGTCCCTTTTATCCTAAATGGGTTATCTTAACACTAGGTGGGTGCTATCTAGTGGGATGGTTCTACCCTTAGGGATGGCTTACTACGGTTTTTGACAAATGTGATGGTTTAGCTTTGGGTTTAATTTACTAGGGTTTAAAGGTCCCCAAATTGTGCCTACTATGAATGGTAAAGCCTCATTTCATTACCATGATACTAGTAGGAAAATCTACGAGCATCACAATAGATGAAACAAGTTCTAATCTGAGCAAAAGTCCTCACGAATACTAACGGGAAAACCCACAGGTATTGCTACATGACTTCTTCCTATTTTCTAAAAGTAAGAAAGCTTGAGCATAGGGCTGAAGTGTGTGAAGAGACCTATATACCTGTAACACCATCACTGTAGTCATTCCGTACATTCTACTATTCCGGTAACTGGTGTCGGTCCAGATAGCCAGAATGTCTGAAATTATATTTAAACTAAACTGAGGAGTCATAAATAACTCAAATAATAATGAGAAAAATTAAGGGAAAAAATTATTGAAATAAAATACAACCAAGTTAAATGAGCCGGTGCTCTACCGATGGGTGACCTTGATGGGAACTTGCTGTCTTCACAGCTAGAAGCCCTAAACCCGGAAGAAAACTCATGAAATAATTTTTGGGACTCCAGAGAAGAGTCATTGAGGTTTTCATGGCATTAGAAGGCCAAGAAAATGCTTAGAAAAATTTTTAGATTGGTACAAATAATTTTAATCTGTTAAGCAAAACGAAGGGCATTTTGGTCATTTTGTCTTCAGAGATGATTTTTGGCCAACTTGTCTAGTTAAATAAATAATTATTATGATATAAAATATGAATAAACATTAATGAAAATTAAATTAAAAAGGGGTAGAAAAGAAAAGAAATGGAAATAAAATAAAACTCACATTTATGACATAATCATGATGTCATAAATGAATAAATTTAAAACCCTAACCAATGGGAATTAACCAAGTCACTTAAAAGGGATAATTATCACTAATTGAGACTAGAAAAATGAAAAAAATTATGTTATTCTTCTTCATTTTTTTTGGCAGCTCTCTCTCACTTCTCTCAACCTCCATTAAAGTCTTCTCTACTCTCTCTCTTCTTAACCCTAGTTTCATAACATAAAACCTCATTCTCCCTTCACAAAAATTTATCCTTACCACTAGAGCAAGACTTGGACAGTAATTAAAAGAAGAAAAAGTGAGGTTTAGCAAGCATAAAAGTGACTCCATTCAAGGTTAGTGTCAATTAATCCTTTAAACTTTGTGTATGCATCATTGGGAGTATAAATTGAGTGTGAATTTGAGAGAAATTAAACAAAATTTGCATGATTGAGTTCCTTCAATTTTTGGCAGCCTTAGGGTACATTAGGGTTTCAATGATTAAATTGAATTATAGTTGTAGATGGATGCAATTGAACATGAATTTGATGAATTGATCCATTGATTGTATGTGTTTGAAGAATTGAAATTGTTAGAGTTAAGGTTTGGGGTACAAATTTGGGATTTTGCTCATGTATTGGTGAAAGGAAGTTCTAATGGTCAATTAGTGACCGTTTGGCTATGTGTGATTAGGAAGCGAAGTGATTTGTGCCATGGGAGTTGAAGTTAGGTATGCTGCCTAGTGTGACCTGCAGGACTGGGTGTGAGTCCAGCAGATTTGGACAGCTATAACAGGAGTTATGTAGGTTCAATTAGTGCAAGGCCGATTGGACATGAAATTAGATACATAATGGCACAACTTTGATGAAGGAACCCTACCTAGAAAACCACAATAGACTGACCTAAAAATTGACCAAATCCGGGTAACACACATTCTGCCTGGGCAAAATGATCAAATGAACAGTGTTCATTCATTTAGTCATAACTCAGTGTAGAAAGGTCCAATTGACCTAAAATTTATATTAATTAAAAGCTTAGACAATTTACAATAACTTTCATGTAGAACATAAACTCTAATTCTAGACTTAACCAAATGAAATTATTAGCCAAAGTTGTACTATCAAATCTGGCAGAATGGGATTCTGCCCAGAAATTCTGGGCAGATACCAATCCGGCTAGTCTTGTTCAAAATGTCATATCTTGAGTTAGAAAATTCCAAATGGAATGATTCAAAAAGTGAATTAAAGAAGAAACATAAAGGAACAACTTTCATGAAGAGAATTTTATCAAATTCCTATTGTACAAATGACCAATGGAACAGTAACCTTAGTGCTTGAAATCTGAAAATTTTAAAACAACCAACACTAAGCTTTATAATGGTATTGGCAACCAATGCCAACAATTTTAGAAAGCAAAATGTGGTATGTTGGTGATATTAGAATCAATATACCTATTGTCTATGAAAAATTCAATATTTTAGTTGACTAATGGAATGAATAGTAACAATTAAATTTCAATTTCAAAAAATTGCATAATTAAAAATGTTAAATGCCCTAGTAGGCATAGTGTGATTGGTTTAGATAGGTTGGTATGCCAATAGGGTTCTGTTAGCAATACTGCATATGGTATCATGCCATTCTGTGATTCATAGCTTAAATGGCCATTCTGTAATTTTATGGCTTTTAGCCATTCTGACCTTATTGTGATACTTGGCCTTGTGCCTAATATTTATTACAACTTATTAGTTGTTCTGTTGCACACCGGGAGATACATTGTGATCGATGGTGTGACGGCCCGAGGTACTTAGTACCCAGTGCTAGTTTACCCGTTATCCAGTTCAGTCAACTGGTATAGGTTACTTGGGCAACAAAAAAAATAAATATTGATAAATTTTAATCAATTATTGATATAAAAAGTACCAAATAAATAATACTATAAATAATTACAAAAAAAAAATGTCTGTATGAGAAATCAATATATACACTGCATGTTTATTTCTTTTTAGTTATTTTTATTTTATTATTGGCACCACTAAGCAGTATTGCTTAGCGCGTTGCTTTTGCCACGTGTACGTACTGGAGATTTATAGCGTGATCCCGGTAGACCCTAGTCCGGGTGAGGATCAGATCTGAGAGTGTCCGGTGTCACCTTTCAACTACAGTGCATTTGCTAGGACGCTAGGTTACATTTTGTATTTTGTAATTTTTCAAACTTTGTAATTAAACTTTTATTTTATCATATATATTTGAAACTTCTATAATGTAATTTTGTATTAATGTAATTACTTGTAAATTTGTGTTTATAAATAAAATTTGAGTATTTATTTATGATTTGAGTATGATTATGATATGAATTGAATGAATGAAAATTGAGAAATTATTGAGAAATTGTTGAGAATCGATGTGATGTTTGGAGTTGTGGATTTGAACAATTATTAGGAGTGTTTTCTATAGGTTTCGAAGAACTGTTTTCTCCATTTTTAGTCGGTACTCTGCCAGATTTTCTATAAAATTTTTGGAACCTCAAATAAATTTAAAATTTCAATAAATGATATAAATGATATCAATTTCATAAATTTCACGTAGTGATTCTAAATAAATAAATTAAGAAATGAGAAATGTATAAATGAGATAAGATATGGTATTCCGGCACACTGTGTGACATATCTTGCTCGACTACACTGCAGACGGGTAAAGGGTGTCACATTTAGTGGTATCAAAGCATGGTTTAGTGCATTTTTGGGTCTAGATAGATTCCATAGCATGCATTACATTTGTAAGAGTCGAGGTGATACTAATGCAGATCTGTTTGTTTTTCTTATTTTGATTAGGATATGGACCCTACGTCACAGAGGGCAATTGAGGAAGAAGTGGAGAGTCATGCTTCACCTGCAGCTGAGATTGGAGGCAGAGGAGAACCTGCTCTACCAGTACTAGCAGTGCCTGCATAGCCTTCGCCGGCTATGTTTCAGCAAATAGCGGATTTCTTCAGAAAAATAGCTGGGGTTATGCCACCACCACCACCTCCATAGCAGAAATCTCATCTAGAAAAACTGAGGAAATTTGGAGCTGTGGACTTCTTGGGCAAGAAAGAAGAAGACCCAGTGGCAGCTAAAAATTGGTTAGCCGAAGTATAAGAGTATTGAAGCAACTCCACTACACCCCAGAGCAGAACCTGAAGGGTGTTGTGTCTCTGCTGCAAGACGAAGCCTATCAGTAGTGGGACACAGTGTCCAGTGAGGTGTAGCCAGAGCAAATCACATAGGACTTCTTCCTCACTGAGTTCAGAAAAAAAAAATATGGGTAGTGTGTATTTAGAGGAAACAAGAAGAGAGTTCATTAGTCTGAGACAAAGGCAGCTCTCAGTAGCAGAGTATGAGAGGGAGTTTGTCAGACTAAGCAGCTAAAGAAGGGAAATAGTCCCCAATGAAGTTGAGAGGTATAAGAGGTTTGAAGGATTCAATGACAACATTAAGATAATGATTACCGCCTTAGGGATTATGGACTTAACCAAATTAGTTGAAGCAGTATTAAAAGTTGAGAAAGTCAGAATAAATGAGTAGAACATAAGGGAGAGATAGCAGAAGAGGGGTCTAGGTCAGTCCAGTTCATCCTTTGCACCTGGGAAGAAATTTAGAGGTCCACCTGCTCAAAGTTCAGGTTAGCCTCAGGTCAGGGTCAGTCCCAGGGGCCCAGACCACAGTTCACACCTAGGAGAGGCCAGTCCACACCATCATTGGGCAGCTCTCTAGGGACGGTGTTCAGGGGATCAGCCCCAGCATCTTCTGCCTGTCCACACTGCCTGAAATGGCATAAGGGGGAGTGTTGGAGAGTGACGAGTGCTTGCCTAAGGTGTGGGTCTACAGAGCATCAGCTAAGAAATTGTCCACGCAGAACTGCTACAACTGCTCCAGCACAAACAGATAGGCCTGCCCCTGCACCTCAAAGGGGTAGAAGGCCCGGTAAATCTGAGGCAGCTGGTCCATCACAGAGACCTGCATCTGAGATAGCTGAGAGGCTAGAGTACCTGCCAGGGCTTATGCCATGAGAGATCAGGAGGAGCAAGATGCCCCATATGTCATTAGGGGTACGTTTTCCCTCTACAACATCTCTGTACATGCATTGGTGGATCCATGATCTACCCATTCATATATCTGCATCAAGCTACCTATAGAAAGGGAGATATTAGTATAGGAGAGTGACCAAGACATTCTAGTCATTGATTGCATCAAATTATATAGATATTTAAGGTTAACATGCATTGCATTTTGTTAGCATTTAGTACTATTTTATGTTTATTTTTATATGTCTTCATTATTATTTTAGAAAACATATTAATCCAACTCAATTCATTGATTTTTATATTTTATCAGGTGTTTTTATGTGGTTCTAGAATCAAAGATGAGTTTGGAAGAGATTTGGAGGTCAAAACGTGAATAATACAATGCCAAAAACAAAAAGAAATCAAAGTAAAAACAGAAAAAATGCCTCAAAACCCTAGAAAACAATCAAATTTGGCCTCAAGAGGGTAGGGCCAATGAATTTTATTCATTAATCTTGATCAGAGTGTCATTTCCTTCAAAATAGGTGTTTAGGTAAAGCCCTAAAGTATAAAAGTGCAAAAGGAAGCTTGAAGAGGTCAAGGGATTGAGTATTGTTGCTGATACAAAGTACACGAGTCGTGTAAGCCAAGCCCCAGACCCGTGTAACTTTCTGTTAGAAAAAAGCCGGATAGCCAATGAAGAAACAAAAGTACACGGGCAGTGTAACTTGCCCTGTGTAACTTCTTGGACCCCGTGTAACTCTCTGAACTAAAGAAAATGTGAAAAATGGAATAACAGAAAGTTACACGGGGCAGGGCCATGTAACACTACACGGGCCGTGTAAAGTCCCCTGACAGCAATTCTGATGTGACTTTTCTTCACTCCAACCCAGCCCGGATGGACTCCTAATGCTTTTAGGACTCTGAAATTAGGGTTTTTACACCAGATATAAATAGAACAAGTCAACAATTGAGAGAAGGAGAGAATTGACATCAAAGAACAGAATTTACATTCAAGGATGGACATCAACGTCAAGGGAGGCAAGGGAGGAACATGATCTGCAAGATTGCTAGAAGGGATCTTCAGCTGAAGTTCCAAAAGTCCAAGGCTGCAATTCTTTTTCTGGGTTCTTTCACTCTATTTTCTTCTCGTGTCTTCTCTTTATCTTTTTATTTTCTTGATTGTAAAACTCACCATGGGTGAGTAGGTTCTTTATTCTAGGGTTAGGGTGTAGCACTCAATTTCATTATGGATCTGGTTTGATTTTATTTAATACATTGGATATTTTATTCTTTGATTCAATCTCTTGTGATCTTAATGCATGCTATGTGTTGGTACCCACTTAGTATTGATTACAGATATTAATTGAAGGACTGAAAGGTGAAGGTTAATATTAGAAAATCAGGATTTTAAACCTAGAAAATTTGACCTAGAGATAGGTTGATGACCTTTGTGGAGTTCCAAAATTAATCAAAAATCTTAAAGGGTTTTAATTAATTTAATCACCATGAAAGTAGGGTTTATGTTAATTAAAATACACCTTGAGTGCCTTAAGAGAGGACTTAAGATAACTTAGGATTAATTTCCATCAAGGTAATGATCTCCCAATTATTGAATGAATTAGATTGATTCCATAACTTATTGAAGTGAGAACCCCTAGCTCTAAAATGCCTTTGTCCATTAGTATTTTATTTTAGTTAATTATTTAGATTTTATTTCTTTCGATTTAGATATAATTATTATTTCTCTATAATTCGATCTTCTAAATAATTAAAATCACTATAGTTTTGTACTTAACACGGTCCTCGTGGGAACGATACTCTACTCATCACTTTATTACTTGTTAGCGATCTATGCACTTGCGGTGGTTGAAAAATTAGCAAACAGTCACTAATCCATTAGGCCACAATGTGGTGGTGAAGAAGGTGTACATAGGTTGCCCGTTAAGGATTCAGGGGTATGAATTCTCGGCAGACCTGATTGAATTGCCTTTCCACGAGTTTGACGTGATTTTGGGAATGGACTGGTTGTCACGTCATCAGGCAATGGTTCACTATAAACTGAAGAGGATTTCTTTGAGAACTCCTGAGGGAAATAAGATTACAGTTGTGGGAGAAATGACAGATTTCTTGTCCAATGTCATCTCAACTACTACTACAAGAAAACTGATGAAAAAGGGCTGTGAAGCCTACCTAGAACAAGTGGTTGATACTAGGTAGGCTAAGCTAAACTTGTGTGATATACCCACAGCTAGATGTGTTTCCTGAAGAATTGCCTGGGTTACCACCAAAAAGGGAAGTCGAATTTGCTATTGAGGTACACTGGGTACAAAACCAATTTCCATTGCTCCGTATAGGATGGCACCTACAGAATTAAAGGAGCTAAAAATCCAGTTGCAGGAGTTACTGGACAAGGGGTTTATACGCCCCAGTGTGTCACCATGGGGAGCTTCAGTGCTATTTGTGAAGAAGAAGGATGGGACTTTGAGGTTATGCATTAATTACCGGCAGTTAAATAAAGTGACTGTGAAGAACAAGTATCTGTTGCCTATAATTGATGATCTGTTTGATCAGTTGAAGGGAGCAGGAGTATTTTCCAAAATTGATCTCAGATCAGGGTATCATCAGCTAAGGGTAAAGGATACAGATGTGCTAAAGACTGCATTCAGGACCCGGTATGGGCATTATGAGTTCCTGGTGATGCCATTTGGGTTAACAAACGCACTAGCAGCTTTCATGGACCTCATAAACCACATCTTTCATCCATACTTAGATCGGTTCGTAGTAGTCTTCATTGATGACATTCTGGTGTATTCCAAGACTAGGGCAAAACATGATGAGCATTTGAGGATCGTTCTGCAAACATTAAGAGAAAAGAAGTTGTATGCTAAATTGTATAAGTGTGACTTCTGGTTGAATGAGATCTCCTTCTTTGGACATTTAATATCAGTTGATGGAATTAGAGTGGATCCTAAGAAGATAGATGAAGTGATGGAATGGAAGCCTCCTAGAAATACAACTGAGGTCAGAAGTTTCTTGGGGTTAGCTGGGTATTATAAAAGATTTGTAAAGGGATTTTCCCTGATAGCTGCTCCAATGAACAAGTTATTACACAAGAATGTTAGATTTGACTGGAATGACAAGTGTCAAGTCAGTTTTGAGAGGCTGAAGGCTATGTTGATAGAGGCACCAGTGTTAACATAGCCAGTGTCGGGAAAGGACGCTGTGGTCTACAGTGATGCTTCGCATAATGGGTTAGGGTGTGTATTGATGCAAGAGGGGAAGGTGGTCGCCTATGCTTCTAGTGCTTATGCTATGCATCCGAAAAGCACAAAAATGTATCATGATCTGAAACCTCACTATTGGTGGCCTGGTATGAAAAAGGATATAGTTGACTATGTTACCAGGTGCTTGACATTTCAGCAAGTCAAAGCAGAACATCAAGTTCCATCAGGATTGCTACAGCCTATAAGCATACCTGACTGGAAATGGGACCGGGTCACTATGGATTTTGTAAGTGGTCTACTTCTCACCCAGAAGAAGCATGACGCAGTATGGGTGATAGTGGATAGATTGATAAAGTCAGCACACTTTCTGCCAGTTAAGACTGACTACTCACTGGAGAAGCTAGCAGAATTGTATATTAATGAGATAGTTAGACTGCATGGAATCCCACTTTCCATTATATCTGATCGAGACCCAAGGTTTACATCGAGATTTTAGAAGAAGTTGCAAGAATCCTTGGGCACACAACTCCACTTTAGCACAGCTTTTCATCCTCAAACGGATGGACAATCAGAAAGAGTAATCCAGGTAAACATTGAAACCAATTGAATTAGTACAAATATTGAACTGAAATTATAATAATAACATGAAATATATGTTAGGTCCATGAGGATATGCTAAGGAGTTGTGTCATCGAGTTTAAGGGAAGTTGGGATAGATACCTCCCATTGACAGAATTTGCATATAATAATAGCTATCAAACTAGCATCCAAATGGCTTCGTATGAGGCACTGTATGGGTGGAAGTGCAGAACCCCAGTGTGTTGAATTGGGTGAAGACAAGCTGGTAGGGCCAGACTTGGTGAAACAGACTGAGGAGAAGGTTAAATTGATAAAAGCTAATTTGAAGATTGCCTTAGACAGACAAAAATTCTATGCCGACTTGAAGAGAAAAGAGATAGAATATGCAGTTGGCGACAAAGTGTTCCTCAAGGTGTCACCGTGGAAGAAGGTACTAAGGTTTGGAAGAAAGGGTAAGTTAAGCCCTACATTCATTGGCCCATATGAAGTCATTGAGTGTGTGGGTCTAGTGGCCTACAGGCTAGCTTTACCACCAGAGCTGGATAAGATCCACAATGTGTTTCACGTATCCACGTTGAGAAGATAAAAATCAGATCCTTCACATGTCATCTTCATGGAAGAAATTGAAATTCAACCGGACTTGACATATGAAGAAGAACCTATACAGATCCTGGCTCGAGAAGTGAAAGAACTGAAAAACAAGTAAATTCCACTGGTGAAAGTACTTTAGAGGCACCACAACACTGAGGAGGCAACTAGGGAAAGCGAAGAGACGATGAGGCAACAGTTCCCTCAACTGTTTGCATCAAGTAAATTTAGAGGACGAAATTTAAATTAGAGGAGAAGAATTGTAACACCCTCACTGTAGTCATTCTGTACATTCTACTGTTTCGGTGACCGGTGTCAGTCTAGATAGCCAGAATGTCTGGAACTATATTTAGACTAGAGTGAGGAGTCATAAATAACTCAAATAATAATGAGAAAAATTAAGGAAAAAAATTATTAAAATAAAATACAACCAAGTTAAATGAGCTGGTGCTCTAACAATGGGTGACCTTGATGGGAACTTGCTGTCTTCACAGCTAGAAGCCCTAAACCCGGGAGAAAATTTATGAAATAATTTTTGAAACTCTAGAGAAGAGTCATTGAGGTTTCGATGGCATTAGAATGCCAAGAAAATGCTTAGAAAAATTTTTAGATCAGTATAGACAATTTTAGTCTGTTAAGCTAAACAAAGGGCATTTTGGTCATTTTGTATTCAGAGATGATTTTTGGCCAACTTGTCTAGTTAAATAAATAATTATTATGATATAAAATATAATAAACATTAATGAAAATTAAATTAAAAAGGGGTAGAAAAGAAAAGAAATGGAAATAAAATAAAACTCACATTTATGACATAATTATGATGTCATAAATGAATAAATTTAAAACCCTAACCAATAGGAATTAACCAAGTCACTTAAAAGGGATAATTATCACTAAATGAGACTAGAAAAATGAAAAAAAATTTTGTTCTTCTTCTTCATTTTTTCGGCAGCTCTCTCTCACTTCTCTCAACCTCCATTAAAGTCTTCTCTACTCTCTCTCTTCTTAACTCTAGTTTCATACCATAAAACCTCATTCTCCCTTCACAAAAATTTATCCTTACCACTAGAGCAAGACTTGGGCAACAATTAGAAGAAGAAAAAGTGAGGTTTAGCAAGCTTAGAAGTGACTCCATTCAAGGTTAGTTTCAATTAATCCTTTAAACTTTGTGTGTGCATCATTGGGAGTATGAATTGAGTGTGAATTTGAGAGAAATTAAACAAAATTTGCATGATTGAGTTCCTTCAATTTTCGGCAGCCTTAGGGTGCATTAGGGTTTCAATGATTAAATTGAATTATAGTTGTAGATGGATGTAATTGAACATGAATTTGATGAATTGATCCATTGATTGTATGTGTTTGAAGAATTAAAATTGTTGGAGTTAGGGTTTGGGGCACAAATTTAGGATTTTGCTCATGTATTGGTGAAAGGAAGTTCTAATTGTCAATTAGTGATCATTTGGCTATGTGTGATTAGGAAGCGAAGTGATTTGTGCCATGGGAATTAAAGTTAGGTATGCTGCCTAGTGTGACCTGTAGGACTGGGTGTGAGTCCAGCAGATTTGGATAGCTATAACTGGAGTTGTGTAGGTTCAATTGGTGCAAGTCCAATTGGACATGAAATTAGATACATAATGGCACAACTTTGATGAAGGAACGCTGCCTAGAAAACCACAATAGGCTGACCTAAAAACTGACCAAATCCGGGTAACACACATTCTGCCTGGGCAAAATGACCAAATGAATAATGTTCATTCATTTGGTCATAACTCAATGTAGAAAGTCCAATTGACCTAAAATTTATATCAATAAAAAGCTTAGACAATTTACAACAACTTTCATGTAGAACACAAACTCTAATTCTGAACTTAACCAAATGAAATTGTTAGCCAAATTTGAACTACCAAATTTGGCAGAATGGGATTCTGCCCAGAAATTCTGGCCAGATTTTGGCCAGATACTAATCCGGCCAGCCTTGTTTAAATTGGCATATCTTGAGCTAAAAACTCCAAATGGAGTGATTCAATAAGGAAAATAAAGAAGACACATAAAGGAACAACTTTCATGAAGAGAATTTTATCAAATTCCTACTGTACAAATGACCAATGGAATAGTAAACTTAATCTTGAAATCTTAAAATTTTAAATTAACCAACACTAAGCTTTATAATTGTATTGGCAACCAATGCCAACAATTTTAGAATGTAAAATGTGGTAAGTTGGTGATATTAGAACTAATATACCTATTGTCTATGAAAAAGTCAACATTTTAGTTGATTAATTGAATGAATAGTAACAATTAAATTTCAATTTCAAAGAATTGCATAAGTAAAAATGTTAAATGCCCTAGTAGGCCTAGTATGATTGGTTTGGATAGGTTCGCATGCCAATAGGGTTCTGTTAGCAGTACTGCATATGGCATCATGCCATTCTATGATTCATGGCTTAAATGGCGATTCTGTAATTTTATGGCTTTTAGTTATTCTGACCTTATTGTGATACTTGGCCTTGTGCCTAATATTTATTTCAGCTTATTAGCTGTTCTGTTGCACACCGGGAGACACATAGTGACCGATGGTGTGACGGCCCGAGGTACTTAGTACCCAGTGCTAGTTTACTCGTTATCCAGTCCAGTCAACTGGTATAGGTTACTTGGGCAATAAAAAAATAAATATTGATAAATTTTAATCAATTATTGATATAAAAAGTACTAAATAAATAATACTACAAATAATTACAAAAAAAAAATTGTCTGTATGAGAAATCAACATATACACTGCATGTTTATTTCTTTTTAGTTCTTTTTATTTTATTATTGACACCACTAAGCAGTATTGCTTAGCGCGTTGCTTTTGCCACGAGTAGGTGTTGGAGATTCAGAGCGTGATCCCGGCAGACCCCAGTCCGGTGAGGATCAGATCTGTGAGTGTCCAGTGTCACCTCTTAGCTACAATGCATTTGGTAGGACGCTAGGTTACATTTTGTATTTTGTAATTTTTGCAAACTTTGTAATTAAACTTTTATTTTATCATGTATATTTGAAACTTCTGTATTGTAATTTTGTATTAATGTAATTATTTGTAAATTTGTATTTATAAATAAAATTTGTGTATTTATTTATGATTTGAGTATGATTATGATATGAATTGAATGAATGACAAATTGAGAAATTATTGAGAAATTGTTGAGAATCGATGTGATATTTGGAGTTGTGGATTTGAACAACTATTGGGAGTGTTTTCTACAAGTTTCTAAGTATTGTTTTCTCCATTTTTAGCCGGCACTCTACCGGATTTTCTGTAAAATTTTTGAAACCTCAAATAAATTTAAAATTTCAATAAATGATATAAATGATATCAATTTCATAAATTTCACATAGTGATCCTAAATAAATAAATTAAGAAATGAGAAATATATAACTGATATAAGATATGGTGTTCCGACACACTGTGTGACATATCTTGCTCGGCTACACTATAGATGGGTAAGGGGTGTCACATTTAGTGGTATCAGAACACGGTTTAGTGCATTTCTGGGTCTAGATAAAGTCCATACCATGCATTGCATTTGTAAGAGTTGAGGTAACACTAATGCAGATCTGTTTGTTTTTCTTATTTTGATTAGGCTATGGACCCTACATCACAGAGGGCAGTTGAGGAAGAAGTAGAGAGTCATGCTCCACCTGTAGCTGAGATTGGAGGCAGGGGAGAACCTGCTCCACTAGCACCAACAGTGCCTGCACAGCCTCTGCCGACTATGTTTCAGCAAATGGCAAATTTCTTCAGACAAATGGCTAGGGTTATGCCACCACCACCATGTCACACCCTACCCCTCTGTAAGGCATAACATGATCCCGTAGTATACCTAATGAATTACCAACTCCGTCTACTGATAACCCATTAAATACACTACAAGGGATTTTCAAAACTTTTCTTACTTCTTTTACAGTGGTGAGCACTATTTACAGGTGTTAAAAACCTTTTGAATCAAGTGATAAACCGACACATTTGACTTAATTGGAGTTTCAGAAAATTTTGGCAGAGTGCCATCTGTATTTTGGATAAAACAGTTCTTGTAAAAACTCAGAAAAAGCACTTCAATATGTATTTGCAAATCTCAACTCCAATATATTTCTCAACACAACATATTTCTCAATTCAAATCCATAGTGATTTTTCAAAGACTGAGATACAAGAAATATAATACAAAACTATTTAAGTAAATGAAATCTCAGATTTACATTCACGATAATTTACATTTAATTACATACCAAAATATTTTACAAGAGTTTCTATACAACTGCTCAAATAATTTACATACATATTATTACATGCTTACATCAAAACCTATGTACATGGGTATATCTATGATATACCGAGTCGATCTGAATGTATCCTCAAAGCAACTTAATCATCGCTCTATGCTCACTTACTGCGATAAAGATACAAAGCTATCGCTGAGTGGTGAACTCAGTGGTGCACAACTATAATTTAAAACATAGTACAATATACATTAACAAATTTTACAGTAAATAATTTGAGAATCTGAATACTGATCAAATTCCAAAACTCAAAATATTCATTGCCAATAATGTAAATCATTTGTATAAATGACTTGGAGCACAAAATTCAATTTATCAAATCATGACTATCCATTTAAGTAATTCCAACAAAATCAATTATACATAAACCATAATTGAAATCACCATTCCTTACCATTCAAAAGCCATTCTGTATCTCAAAAATCATTATGTATCTCAAAAATCATACTGTATCTCAAAAATTATACTGTATCTCAAAAATCATATTGTATCTCAAAAATCAATCTTTATCTCAAAAATCAATCTTTATCTCAAAAATCAATCTTTATCTCACTAATATGCAAGACTAATCCGAAAGGGCCATATTCGATGTGATTCTAACTCCCTATGGTCGGGGAGGTCGACCGATTCTAACTCCCTATGGTCGGGAGGTCGAATCATCGTACGCATACCATCACAATAATGAATCTTCCGTAAGGGCCATAACGATAAAATAAACTTAGATCTAACCTCAAATCGAGGAGAATCTAAGCCTGCACGCATACCATGGTAATCAAAACACAACTCACTCCATTGTCTTCTCAACAAATGAGAGAGACGGTAATAACCTTGTCAAGCATCTATAGTGAGATATAAAACAATATCACAATCCTTTTAGCGAGCATAAATCACAATATAATTCGATTCAAAGTCAATTCCAATATCCAATAATTTTTATGCTCATCACAATTCAAATAATAAAGTTTTCATTTTTTCCATGAATATTACCATCACAATTCAAAACATATTCTATCACAATTTTCCAAAACATAATTTACTTAATCCATAACAATGCTTAATACTTATGGAAATACCATTTCACAAAGCCAAATTCATACATACAATAACAATTTTCAATAATCATGGAATTAAATCCAATGCTTGTTAAACATAATTCATAAGAAAAATATATCATTTAATCATATGAAATATTCAAAACAAAATCGCTTAAAAACTAGTTGTGCACAAACCTCGATGATCGTCTCCACGATCCGGACTCGGTGTTTCCTTCCCTTTGCCGAGTCCTTGTTAATCGAGAAACACAATTTGAAGTGTTTGATTACTAAATTAAATCGTCTCTATCGATGGTGTTTGGTAAATAATGCACTGAACTCAATTATTCACTTAATCACCTAATATACCGACCCTCATTGCGTTTTAGGTAAATTAGGTTTTAGTGTCATTAATATGTCACATTCGATAGGGTTTTAGGTTTGGTACGTTTTACCAAAGTCATTTCCTTGTTTAGTGCATTTTAATGCAAATTGCTGGATTCCGGAACACTGGTTTGACCTAACCGGACGATCTAGTTCCCTCGGTTTTCGGGTCTCGGTCGAAACTACAAACTTGTAGATCTAGGTCTTATTGCACGCGGTGCAAAATTTCAGGTCAATCCGAGTTAAGTAGACCAAGTTATGGTCATTATACTATTGCTGGTCAAATGGTACCATTTTAGGTCAAGTTTAGGTCAATTTGGTCAACTCTGGTTCGGCCAGTTTTTGGACCCGAACTTGTGCAAGCTTTTTGACTTGTTTCTGGTCATTTCTGGGCTTTGGTGTCTTCATAAGACTTGTAGATATGGGTCTTAGCTATTCATGGTTAAAATTTCAGGTCAATTGGACCTGTTTTGAGTGAGTTATGGCCTAAACACTCACTGCTGCCCAATTGGTCATTTTTCAGGTCCTAATTGCACCTAATCCGAATTGGTCATTTTTTTAGGTCACCTTGCAAGCAGAATTTTGGCATGGTTTCTCAATGAAAGTTGGCACATTTTGTGCCTAGTTTCACCTCAAATTGGTCTCATACCAATTGAGGTTACACATTCAAGGTTATAGGCTAAAATATACACTGCCCTCAATATGCATTTCACACCCCAACTTCAAACACACACTTACCTTTGCCATTTGTTTACTTACCTACCAAACTGTTTTGGCACATTACCAAAAGCATTTTCTACATTACATTAGCATTATTTTGGGCAGATTCCAATCACCCTCAACACACCAAATATCATTCACAATTACAATTTCTAAGTACCATTACAAACACACCTAAACATTACAAACTTTACATACACTTTACAATGTTAATTTACATACATATCATCAATCCTTCTAGGTCAATATTCTGCCCACACTTCCTTCAATATATACCATTACTCAAGTGTCCACAAGCTGCCACAAACCATTCTTCAACATCACATTGCCGTCCCATATACCAATTCCCATCAAAGTGCATAATTCACCATATAAACATGAAATAATTCACTAAGTTACTAAATCACCATGATTAACATTATTTCTCATCAATTATATGCACAAATACCTCATCAAAAACGTGACTCATGGCTGTCCAAAATGAAAACAACAATAACCCTTCAAACTCAAAATTTTCCTTCACCAATCTAACACCCATAACATGAACATAAACTTTAACAAAGAATTTCTCAAAAATGCAAACTTACCTTTAATTGTAACTTGCTAAACCTTCACCAAACTTCTCAAAATTGGTATCAATATCTTCCTTGTGGTGTGTAGACCATTTTTCATGAAGCTATCAAAGTGATTGGAGTTGAAAATGGGGAGTGCATGGAGCTTTGAAGAAAAACGTTAATGGTGGCTTTCTTTTCTTTCTCAAATCGGCTAGGTTTAATGGAATGAGGAAGATGACCTTTGAGTGGGAATAATCTGCCCACTTATGAAGTAATTTAATCATTTTAATGTTCTTAGTGGTCCACTAAAGAATTTAAGTCATATTTTATGTTAAATTCCCACTTATTCCACATTTAACCCATGATTTTTGCTATTTACTTTAGGTACCACTAAACTAATTTTTCATTTTATTTTCTAAGTGTAATACTATTTATTTTTAATGGACATTTAGGTCAAAAGACAATTCGGGGTGTCAAATGACCATAATGCCCCTGTTCGGGTTACGTTCCCGATTTTTCGGTAAAACCGTATTTTGTCTGTTTTTCGATTTCTCACTTTTCTTTGTACTAATTATTTAATTTTTCTTTAATCTTTCTAATGAGATTTATACTTCAATAAGGTTCTATTTAAGTCCTAAAAATATTTTCCAGGGTTCCCCGCAGTCCAGGGCTAGTCAACGGTCCACGCCGTGACTTCCCGGTGCGGTCACCCATCGCTAGGTTTCCCGGCTCGCTTAACTTGATCACATTTCTTTGCTATTATTTTTCCTTTGTTTTTCTTGTATTTTCTTTTCTTGTATTTCATTATTTTATGTCTCCTCCCTCGTGTCAAAGTGTAGTTCTAGGCATCCTAGCTGTCCGGACAGCACTGGTCACCGGAACAGCAGAACGCACTACCGAACTTTGGGGTGTTACACACCACCTCCACAGCAGAAATCTCACCTGGAAAAACTAAGAAAATTTGGAGCTGTGGATTTCTTAGGCAAGAAAGAAGATGGCCCAGTGGCGATTGAAAATTGGTTAGACTGAAGTATAAGAGTGTTGAACCAACTCCACTGCACCCCAGAGCAGAACCTAGAGGGTGTTGTGTCTCTGCTACAAGACGACGCCTATCAGTAGTGGGACACACTGTCCAGTGAGGTGCAGCCAAAGCAAATCACATGGGACTTCTTCCTCACCGAGTTCATAAAAAAATATGTGAGCAATGTGTATTTAGAGGAAAGAAGAAGAGAATTCATCAGTCTAAGACAGAGGCAGCTCTCAGTAGCAGAGTATGAGAGGGAGTTTGTCAGACTAAGCTGTTACGGAAGGGAAATAGTCCCCAATGAAGCTGAGAGGTGTAAGAGATTTGAAAAAGGACTCAATGACAACATTAAGATAATGATTACCGCCTTGGGGATTATGGACTTCACCAAATTAGTTGAAGCAGCATTAAAAGTTGAGAAAGTTAGAATAAATGAGTAGAACAGAAGGGAGAGACAGCAGAAGAGGGGTCCAGGTCAGTCCAGTTCATCCTCTGCACCTGGGAAGAAATTTAAAGGTCCACCTGCTCAGAGTTCAGGTCAGCCTCAAGGTCAAGGTCAGTCCCAGGGGCCCAGACCACAATTCACACCTAGGAGAGGCTAGTCCACACCATTAGTGGGCAGCTCTCTAGGGTCGGTGTTCAGGGGATCAGGCCCAGCATCTTCTGCCTATCCACATTGCCTGAAATGGCATAAGGGGGAGTGTTGGAGAGTGACGGGTGCTTGCCTAAGGTGTGGGTCTAAAGAGCATCAGCTAAGAAACTGTCCACGTAGAACTGCTACAGCTGCTCTAGCACAAGCAGATAGGCCTGTTCTTATACCTCAAAGGGGTAGAAGGTCCGATAAATCTAAGGTAGCTGGTCCATCACAGAGACCTGCATCTGAGACAGCTGAGAGGCTAGAGGCCAGAGTACCTGCCAGGGCTTATGCCATGAGAGCTCAGGAGGAGCAAGATGCCCCAGTTGTCATTAGGGGTACGTTTTCCCTCTATAACATCTCTGTACATGCATTGGTGGATCCAGGATCTACCCATTCATATATCTGCATCAAGCTACTTGTAGAAAGGGGGATATTAGTAGAGGAGAGTGACTAAGACATTCTAGTTACTAATCCATTAGGCCATAGTGTGGTGGTGAATAAGGTGTACATAGGTTGCCCATTAAGGATTCAGGGGTATGAATTCTCGGCAAACCTGATTGAATTGTCTTTCCACAAGTTTGACGTGATTTTGGGAATGGACTGGTTGTCACGTCATCAAGCAATGGTTGACTGTAAACTGAAGAGGATTTCTTTGAGAACTCCTGAGGGAAATGAGATTACAGTTGTGTGGGAAAGGACAGATTTCTTGTCCAATGTCATCTCAGCTACTATTGTAAGAAAACTGATGAAAAATAGTTGTGAAGCCTACCTAGTACATGTAGTTGATACTAGGCAGGCTAAGCTAAACCTGTGTGATATACCCACAGTAAGAGACTTCCCAAATGTGTTTCCTGAAGAATTGCCTGGGTTACCACTAGAAAGGGAAGTCAAATTTGCTATTGAGGTACTGCCGGATACAGCACCAATTTCCATTGCTTCGTATAGGATGGCACCTACGGAATTGAAGGAGCTGAAAATTCAGTTGCCGGAGTTACTAGACAAGGGTTTATAAGCCCTAGTGTGTCACCATGGGTAGCTCCAATGTTGTTTGTGAAGAAGAAGGATGGGACTTTGAGGTTATGCATTGATTACCGGCAGTTAAATAAAGTGACTGTGAAGAATAAGTATTCGTTGCCTAAAATTAATGATCTGTTTGATCAGTTAAAGGGAGTAGGAGTATTTTCCAAAATTGATCTCAGATCAGGGTGTCATCAGCTGAGGGTAAAGGATACAGATATGCCAAAGACTGCATTCAGGACCCGGTATGAGCATTATGAGTTCCTGGTGATGCCATTTGGGTTAACAAAAGCACTAGCAGCTTTCATGGACCTCATGAACTGCATCTTTCATCCATACTTAGATCAGTTCATAGTGGTCTTCATTGATAACATTCTGGTGTATTCCAAGACCAGGGCAGAACATGATGAGCATTTGAGGATCGTTTTGCAAACATTAAGAAAAAAGAAGTTGTATGTTAAGTTGTCTAAGTATGACTTCTGGTTGAGTGAGATCTCCTTCTTTAGACATATAGTATCAGCTGATGGGATTAGAGTGGATCCTAAGAAGATAGAAGCAGTGATAGAATGGAAGCCTCCCAGAAATACAACTGAGGTTAGAAGTTTTTTGGGACTAGCTGGGTATTACAGAAGATTTGTAAAGGGATTTTCCCTGATAGCTGCTCCAATTACTAAGTTGTTACACAAGAATGTCAGATTTAACTGGAATGACAAGTGTCAAGTCAGTTTTGAGAGGCTGAAGGCTATGTTGACAGAGGCACCAGTGTTAACACAGCCAGTGTCAAGAAAGGACTTTGTGGTCTACAGTGATGCTTCACATAATGGGTTAGGGTGTGTATTTATGCAAGAGGGGAAGGTGGTCACCTATACTTCCAGGCTGTCACACCCTACCCCTCTGTAAGGCATAACATGATCCCGTAGTATACCTAATGAATTACCAACTCCGTCTACTGATAATCCATTAAATACACTACAAGGGATTTTAAAAACTTTTCTTACTTCTTTTACAGTGGTGAGCACTATTTACAGGTGTGAAAGACTTTGGTGAACTGAAGTGAAACAACTAACTCATTTGATTTATTTGGAATATCTGTAAAAATTTTGGCAAGGTGCCATTTGTATTTTGGACAAAACAGTTCTTCAGAAAACCTGTAAAAAGCACTTCAATATATTTTCAAATCTCAACTCCAATATTTTTATCAACACAACACATTTCTCAAGTCAAATCCACAGTGATTTTCAAAGACTAAGATAAAAAGATATAACACAATTTTTACAAGCCAAATAACTCATAATTATTTTACAACTTTACTGTACAACTTATATTTACATCTGCTCAATACCTAGAACAAAATATACATACAGTGAATATACATTACTGTACAAAATGCCACATGTGGTATACTCACTATACCCAAAAATCTCTCGCTAGCGATACTAGCGACCTAACGCTTTGCCTATCTGTCTCTCTACTGCGGCGACAATAAAAGCTATCATTTGAGACAATGTCTCGATGGTGCACAACATTGACCAAATACAAATTTTAAATCACAATTCATAAATCATATCAATAGTGGATACTTAACACCATAGTGAAATTCAAGACAATAAATGTCAACAAGAATTTAAACTCCATTTGTTAATATCACAATAATTTTCAATAAGTCGGATCATGGTTGAATTCAATGACGGTATATGTCAATAAGAGTTTAAATCAATTTCACAATCTCACAATACATAATAACACAATTCGATCAAATAACTGAAGAATACAGTGTTGCCAATCTATAACACAATTTAGGCCATGACACAATTTTTCCATATATGCCGTGTTGTACACCACGACAAGACATGCTCACCCCAATAATCGAAATCAATGAGGAGGAAGCTAGCTATATAATGAGAACTCATCCATACTCACCTCGGTGGGAAGTCAAAGAGGAGGAACATAATCATACTCACCCGGACTAATAAGTCAAAGAGGAGGAATAATCACACTCACCCCATTAATGGAGGAGGAACATATTATCAGTGTCATGCCAATTGTGAGTCAAAACAATTCCCAGCATTTTATTCAAATGATCCGTAAGAATCCAATAAGTTTCCAAAGTTATAATTTCATTCACAAAATGGCAACACAATTCGTAATTCACTTCAATTTGCACAAAAACCATTTACAGTGCTTTTCAATCAATAAGTATCCATCAAATACCATTCAAACAATTTTTCACAGTTTCAAACCATTCACAATGTTTTTCAATCAATAAGTGTCCACCAAACACATTTCCACAATTTAAAACAATGATATGCAAATAGTCAATATTTATTTCCATTGAAAAATAATTCAAAAGAAACAGTTGTTGTGCACAAACCTCGATGTTGTCCCCCGATCTGGACTCAGTGTTTCCTACCCTTTTCCTGAGTCTTTGGTAGCGAAACACAATTTGAAGTGTTTGATTACTAATTTAAAGCTCTCTATCGATGGTGTTTGGTAAATAATGCACTGAACTCAATTATTCACTTAATCACCTAATATACCGACCCTCGTTGCGTTTTAGGTAAATTAGGTTTTAGTGTCGTTAATATGTCACATTTGATAGGGTTTTAGGTTTTGTATGTTTTAGCAAAGTCATTTACTTGCTTAGTGCTTTTTTATGCAAATTGCTGGTTTCAGGGTCACTGGTTTGTCCTAACCGTACGATCTAGTTCCCTCGGTTTTGGTCTCGGTCGAAACTACAAACTTGTAGATTTAGGTCTTATGGACCGCGGTGCAAAATTTCAGGTCAATCCGAGTTAAGTAGACCGAGTTATGGTCATTACACTCTTGCTGGTCAAATGGTACCATTTTAGGTCAATTTTAGGTCAAATTGGTCAATTCTGGTTCGGCCAGTTTTGGACCCGAACTTGTGCAAGTTGTTTGACTTGCTTATGGTCATTTCTGGGCTTTGGTGTCTTCATAAGACTTGTAGGTATGGGTCTTAACTATTCTTGGTTAAAATTTCAGGTCAATTGGACCTGGTTTGAGTGAGTTATGGCCTAAACACTCACTGCTGCCCAATTGGTCATTTTCAGGTCCTAATTGCACCTAATCCGAATTGGTCATTTTTAGGTCACCTTGCAAGCAGAATTTTGGCATGGTTTCTCAATGAAAGTTGGCACATTTTGTGCCTAGTTTCACCTCAAATTGGTCTCATACCAATTGAGGTTACACATTTAAGGTTATAGGCTAAAATGTGTACTGCCCTCAATATGCTTTTCACACCCCATTCAAAACACATATTTACCTTGCAAAGTTTACTTCCATACCCTACCAAATCAGTTTTGGTACATTACCAAAAGCACTTTCTACTTTACATTAACATTATTTTGGGCAGATTCCAATCAGCCTCAACACACCAATATCATTCACAATTACAATTTCTAAGTACTATTACAAACACACCTAACCATTATAAATTTTACACACACTTTACAAGATCAATCTACATACATATCATCAATCCTTCTAGGTTAATATTCTGCATACATTTCCTTCAATATATACCATTACTCAAGTGTCCCCAAGCTGCCACAAACCATTCTTCAACATCAAAGTGCCGTCCATTTTACAATTTCCCATCCAAGTGCATAAATCACCACATAAACATGAAAT